>NC_042615.1:658564832-658864832 GCF_901001135.1 Rhinatrema bivittatum | reverse complement strand
CATTAGTATACTTTGAAGATACCTCTCTCCGAACCATGCAATGCTGAGCGACTGTTGGCTTTCCCCATTGTTCTAGTTTAAAAGCTGCTCTATCTCCTTTTTAAAGGTTAGCGCCAGCAGTCTGGTTCCAATCTGGTTAAGGTGGAGCCCATGCCTTCGGAAGAGACTCCCCCTTCCCCAAAAGGTTCCACAATTCCACATGCTAACTTCATGGAGTGCTCTCTAGTCTTTCTATTATCTGAAAGAGTAAATAACCGATTCACATCTACCCGTTCTAGACCTCTCATGATTTTAAACACCTCTATCATATCCCACCTCAGCCCTCTCTTCTCCAAGCTGAAAAGTCCTAACCTCTTTAGTCTTTCCTCATAGGGGAGCTGTTCCATCCCCTTTATCATTTTGGTCTCCCTTCTCTGTACCTTCTCCATCACAACTATATCTTTTTTGAGATGTGGTGTCCAGAATTGTACACAGTATTCAAGGTGTGGTCTCACCATGGAGCGATACAGAGGCATTATGACATTTTCCATTTTATTCACCATTCCCTTTCTCATAATTCCCAAGATTGTGTTTGCTTTTTTGACTGCCGCAGCACACTGAACCGACAATTTCAATGTGTTATCCTCTATGATGCCTAGATCTCTTTTTTGGGTAGTAGCACCTAATATGGAACCTAACATTGTGTAACTATAGCATGGGTTATTTTTCCCTATATGCATCACCTTACACTTGTCCACATTAAATTTCATCTGCCATTTTGATGCCCAATTTTCCAGCCTCACAATAGAGATGGGCTTCGTTTTTTTCTACCGGGTCGTTTTTTGAGTCGCACGCTTCGGGGAAAAGTTTGTTTTTCCTCGGTTAGTTTTTTGGGAAAACTAAACGGGGAAAAACGAACTGGCCCAAAAAACGATGTGGGAAAACGAAGCTCAAAAAAACCCATCCCAAGCATTAAAATTCACTTTAATACATTAAAAACAACCCCCCCCCACCATCCCGATCCCTCCCCAAGACTTACTAACATCTCTGGTGGTCCAGCGGGGTCCCGTGAGGGATTTCTCTCTCTGTGCCATCTGACATTCGGGCCTGCCTCGATCAAAATGGCACCGATAGCCTTTGCCCATACATGTCACACGGGCTACCGGTGTCATTGGTCAGCCCCTGTCTCATGGCCATTGGCACCATCTTGTGCTCCTACCATGTGACAGGGGCTGACCAATGGCATCGGTATCCCCTGTGACATAGTATGGGCAAAGTCTATCGGTGCCATTTTGATTACTGGCAGCCAAGGCCAGAGTGCAGGAGATCGCTCCCGGACCCCACTGGACCACCAGGACATTTGTCAAGTCTTTGGGGAACATCCTGACCCCCACAAGACTTGCCAAAAGTCCAGAGGGAGTCCGGGAGCAACCTCCTGCACTCGGACCGTTGGCACCAGTAATCAAAATGGCGCCGATAGCCTTTGCCCATACTATGTCACAGGGCCCCCTTGCATGGGCTCGACCCTGTGCGAGCATGTTAAAAAATTGGGTGTACATTTGTGCACGCCGGGTAGCGCGCACAAATGTACGCCGTGTGCGTAGGGTTTTAAATCCAGCCCTTTATATTTATAAAAATAGTGGCAGATTTTAAATGCCCTGCGCGCGTAAATCCGGCTGGATTTACGCGCAGGGCCCTCGCGCGCCGGCGCGCCTATTTTGCATAGGCCGCTGGCTTGTGCAGAGCCCCGGGACGCGCGTAAGTCCTGGGACTTCGTAAAAGGGGCGGGGAAGGGGCGGGGAAGGGTGCGTTCCCAAAACGATGCGGCGTTTCGGGGGCATGCCGCGGTGTTTCGGGGGCAGGCCCGGGGGTGTGGCGCCAGCCCGGGGGCGTGGTCGAGGCCTCCGGACCAGCCCCCGGGTCGGGTGATGGCGCACGCAGATTTACGTCTGCTATTAGCAGGCGTAAATCTGCCAACAAAGGTAGGGGGGGGGGGGGGTTAGATAGGGCCGGGTTAGGTAGGGGAAGGGAGGGGAAGGTGGGGGGAGGGCGAAGGAAAGTTCCCTCCGAGGCCGCTCTGAAATCGGAGCGGCCTCGGAGGGAACAGGCAGCGCCCGCTGGGCTCGGCGTGCGCAGGTTGCACAAATGTGCACTCCCTTGCTCGCGCCGACCCCGGATTTTATAAGATACGCGCGGCTACGTGCGTATCTTATAAAATCCGGCATACTTTTGTTCGCGCCTGGTGCACGAACAAAAGTACGTGATAGCGCAAATTTTTAAAATCTACCCCATTGGTTTTATATTAAGAAGGACATTTGAGGTATAGTCTTCTGAGATAAAAATTTCTCTTTTAGCAACATCTATGTTGTATTTACAAGCACTGCTGTGGTACAAACCAGAAAACCCTGCAACAAAAGCAAAAAAGGACATTTGGAACCCATATGATATTATTTATTTATTTGATTTATATTTTGCATTTCAGACACTTTCAATGTGGATTACATTCAGGTAGTGGAGGTATTTTACTGTCCCTAGAAAGCTTACAATCTAAAAGGTGAATTTTAAAAACTGGACGCTTTCTGAAAACTAGAGATATGCATGCATATAGAAGATGTGTGCATCCACTCAATTTTAAAAGCCGCCCACTTGCATGCACAAGTTCTGATGGGTGAATATCTCACACTGGACAAGTAAGGAGAAACATATATGTGCGTATGGTATGGGTGGCGCATGAGAGTTCCAAGGTAGGTCCAAGAGTTGTGCATGCAAGTACCTATGTCCCTGGGTGTGCGCCCAAGTCCAGTGCCACAAAACTTTTCTTCTGCTATGGAGGAGGTGTAAGTCTTAATAAAACAATTTCCATGCATCTGTGAGGGGTTTAAGGGGTCTAGGGTAACTGGAGGAATGCAGGCTAAAGAACCAGGGGAGTTTGCATGATCTAGCTCTAGACAGGATGAACTGGTGGAACTGGTCGTGGTGTGGCTCAAACTTGATTTATGCTGCTGGATATGCAAAAGCTTAAAATTAGGCACACGTATACACAATTTTATAACATGAGTGTGCATGTTAAAAATTTGCTGTGTCTCCAGGTAAATGCCTATGTGTTCATGGATACATGTGCACATACATCTGTTTGAAAGGTACTCTTTCTGAGGCAATGGAGGGTAAAGTAACTTGCCCAAGGACAGAAGGAGCCACAATAGGATCTGAACACTGGCTTTCGTGATTGGTAACCCACTGCTCTAACCACAAAGCTACTCCTCCAATCCAGGTGTAATGCAATGCCTGTTGGGTGTGGATCTAATGGCTTTCAGAAATCCATAAGTAAACTGAATTACAATTACAATATAGTAATCCTCCTATACCAAGACAGCACTAACTGCCAGTATTCAAACAGTCTCAACCCTACCTAAGAAAAGACAATGAAAATATTATACCAGGCTATAAAATACCAATATGCCTCCTACTAGAAAAACAGAACAAGCCAAGCTCCCTGTACAGAAACAACACACTTGCACAATATCTCACTACAATCTCATGCAAAATGTAGACTCCTACCAAATACAGAATAAAAAGTCCATAAAGTGAAAAAAGAAATGTGCAGATAAAAACTGAACAGGAAACTGAAATATGCCAGACTCTGTATATAGTACAACAATAAAAAAAAACCAGAAACATAACCATTCCTTATAAATATAAAACAATAAATTCAAGAAGTATAAATCAATCAGAATAGTAAAACCATACTAATAAAAAGAATACATATTTCAAAATAGCTGACAAATAGAATATCCAATATTTAAACGCTCATAACAATTTTTTAAAATGTCTTAAACACCAATGAGATATTTCAAAATAGCAGATACATCAAATAATGTTAAATAACTAAAACTAATAAGAACAAAACATCCTCTGAACGCCATAAATTTGATCTTATTACCCTGGTATCATATTTGTCAGTACAGACTTATTATCATTGGAACAATGACCTTTCTTTAATAAAAAAGAAAATGCATCAGTTAAACATTAGTATACAGAGCCTACACTTTTCATTGAATAAGTTGCTTTGAGGCTGATGTACTCAACTTCATAATTTCTTTCTTGTTTGATATCTTTGCATCACTTCTTATATGTATTCTGATATTTATTTAACTTTTTACATTTATATTTTAATTGTGGTTTGTGTCTTTTTATATGTCATCATGATATGCGTTTTACATGATGTATTCTTTATATATATATATATATGTTTCTTTATTTATATGTGTTTTATCAGTGTTTATATTTGTGTTAATTTAAACTATTTGCATGTTTCAGCCCCTGAAGCAGCTCCAAGACAGGAGCAAAACTTGGCCTGAGTTGGGCTTTTTAAAGAGTTTTATTCTTCGAAATAAATTTTAATTGACGGATGTCAGGCATCTATATCTTTTTTACTTCCTCATGGCTTATATATATTGTCTACCTTTTCGTTTTGTGGGCCCGTCCCTGTTGAAGGTTATGTCTTTCTCACCCTGGAAAGACATTTTGAGCTTCAATGACGCTCACCTTAATGAGTTATTACCTCCAGAGCCTTTCTTCAAAGATGATGATGTATTTGAAGACTTTTTAATAAAATGGGAGGACACAATAAGTCAAAGCAAATGTCTGGTTAGAAGCAGTTTACATGCCTATACACTCCTCGAGTATTGCAGACACAAGTGAATGCCAAGAAGGTTGAGAATCAACAAACCGCCAAACATGTTCAAAGAAGATACAGAATTTATGAGTTCCTGGGAAGCAATCCTGAACAAATGCTTGCTTGATCTGATGATTTTGATTATAAGAACCTCAAAACAGAGAGAAGAAAAATTTAAGAGTGATGTAGATACCAAACTAGAATTCCTCAAAAACAATGATCTATGTTTGGAATTATCTATGAATATAAGAAGAATCTAGACAATTTTACCAAAGAATTAAAAATTTGCAAATTAGAAAAATTCAAACAAGACAAATCTGATTACAAAAATATTAGAGTGTACAATTGGCAACTTAAAAAAAACGCTATCAGAAATGACCAACCATTCCAACAAAATAATACACATAAATCTTTGAATGATGAAAGGAAAGATAAAAGGAGTCATACAAGTCCCAATACAGTTAGGAATGCAAAGCGTATCCGTAGCATCACAGACATTGAACTCAATCCCTCAGCACCTCTGTTCACTAACACATACAATAAAAATGATAGACCAGAAACCAGAATATATGAAGTAGGCAAATTTTGGATGAAAGATCAAGCTAGAGAAGAATACATTAATTTCAAGGGAGAATCCACTTTTTTAAGATGAAGAGGAGGTTGGAGAGTGAGATGAAGAGGGAGAGCACGGGGGAGAAGCTTTTATAATCAGAACTACAATCAATACCAGAACCAATTCCAGAACCAACAGAAATTACAACATACAATAGAATCATTAATATTTCTACATATACTTTGAAGACAAAATTCAAGTTTTAAAAAAAGGCCTCTCTTTTGTTCCCACACCAGCATATAATGCTTTCAGAACATGGATGGAACTGTTCAAATTTACCAGGAAACTAAAAATCTTAGAAGTCTTTTCAACCACCGGATTTAAATACATTGACACATCCATTGTCAATAAACCAAGTACATGGTTATGTCCTTGGTTTAACCCAATCATTCAAACTTATGAGACCTTAATTTTGCAAGATTTGGAAAAAGCAGAACAAAAGAACATTAGAATGAAAACCTTTTTACAATATGACAACTCTGGAAAAGAATGCTCTCATTGCCCTAAAAAACAATTCAGAAATTATAATAAAAGCAGCTGATAAGGGCGGATCTATAGTTATTGTGGACAGAAACAATTATATTAAAGAAATTGACTGCCAACTTTCAGATGCATCTTTCTATCATAAACTAAAAGAAAATCTGACTACCAAACTTAAAATTGAAATTGACAATCTACTAGAAATAGTCAAAAAGGGCAATTACATCACAAATAAAGAATTTGATTTTCTCATGGTCACCAATCCCATTGTTCCAATTATATACATTTTGCAAATTTTCACAAATCAATTTCTAACCCACCCGGATGTCCAATAATATCTGCCAATGGATCCCTACTGGAACCTCTCTCCAAATTCATTGATATCTTTTTTAAGCCATATGTCCCCCGTTTACCGTCATATATTATAGATTCCTCACATTTCATTTCCATCCTAGATCAATTTCACAATCTTAGCACTGAAATCATCATGGTGACATTTGACATTGAATCCTTGTACACAAACATTCCTCAGCAGGCTGCTTTACATATAATCCGTGATCAACTACTAATCGCATCACACACCTCCGTATACCTACACAGTACATCATTGATCTAGCAGATATTGCACTTCAAAAAAACTATTTTGAATTCAATAAAGAATTCTTCTTACAAATCAAAGGGGTGGCAATGGGCTCAGTGATGGCCCCCTCAGTCGCAAACCTATATGTAGCACAGTTTGAGATTATCTTTCTGAAAACCTATCCTTACTCAGCATATGTTGAATTATGGAGACGATACATAGACAACATCTTTCTAATCTGTAGAGGAGATTTGGATTCTTTGAACTCATTCCATGAGTGGCTCAACACCTTAGCCAATAATTTAAGATTTACAATGAATCATAGCCGCGACAATATTCCTTTTTTAGACATTCTGATTACTCATAGAAATGGTTGTTTCATTATAGATATATATATAGAAAACCAACAGACACCAACAAACTACTACATTTTCAAAGCTGTCACAATAAATCTCAATTGAAAAATGTACCATATTCACAGTTTCTGAGACTTAAAAGACTGTGCATGGATCAATCTACATTTGAAGCAAGATCAGCGGAAATGATACACAGGTTTGCTGAAAAGGATTATCCAGTAAAACACATCAAATCTGGTTATCACAAAGCATTCATACAAGACAGAACTGTATCTCTAGTAAACAATGATAAGAAACCACAAGACCGTATCATCTGTCCTAACACTTACAACTGCATATCTCATAATATAATTACAATACTCAAAAAACACTGGCCCATTATGCAGCTTTTACCTGCTTTCAGAACAAAAAATTTTATGATTGCCAATAAACGAGAAAAGAATATAAAAGAATACATGTCTCCTTCTGCTCTCCCATGCAACATCTCTAAAGATATAAGACCGGCAGGACATCGCCCATGCAGACAATGCTCAGTCTGTGGTGTCAATTTGAGAACTGATACTGTACAAACATCTGGTCAGAATAATTTAAACTCAAATCTTTCACAAAGTGCAAGACTGCCCATGTCAAAAAATGTACATTGGCAAAACGATAAGGCAATTCAACAAAAGAATAATAGAGCATAAGAGCAATATTAATCGTGGAGTAGAAACAAAAACACTGGCACACAATCTCTTCAGGCGAAACATAAATTCAATGAGTATAGATGCTTGGTACTTCAAAAAACAACAGTGAATAGGAGAGGTGGCAACTTAGATAAATTACTTTTACAATTAGTCCAAAAATGTATTTATGATTTCAATATGTTGTCTCCTCACCGTTTGAATCTTGATATAGAATATTCTGTGTTTTTATAATCATCCTTCAGTTTAACTTATAGTTTCTTATAACCATCACTGTTTTTGTTTTAGATGTTTTTTATAGTCACATGTATTAAGTTTTCAGTCATTTAAGTTTCAGTCTATTACCAGTTTTTACTATCCCTAAACTCATTTTATTTCTACATGAATTCCCATTATCATTGGTCTTTTTTCATACTACATACCTTGATGTTTTATTTTTTTATTATCCACAATTTTTTACTATTTATTTTGCAGCAATAAATGTATTTTTCTAAAATGAACAACCATCACTGATTTTAGTTATATGTTTTTATAGTCACACTTACCATTTTTCTTTTGCTTACAGTCCTTTAATTTTTCAGTTTCTTATATGTTTTTATTATCTATCCATCATTTTATTGCACAGTAACTATTTTTCATATTATAGAAATACATTTTTTAACTTATTTATCACTCTTATTCTAAGGTTTCCGCTCATTAGGGATGTGCATTCGTTTTCAACGATTGTGCAATCCGCAACGCATAAGTCCCTATTCATTGTGTTCGTGGGTTCGTGAAACGCATCGTGATCCCCCACGAATAAAACATATCATATTAGTTTCATTCTTTTGGTTCACAGTGATTTCTTAGCAGCCATTTGAAATAGGAGAAGGCCATGTGGGAGTTTCCTTAGCAAAAACCAGCCCTTTCCTGTGAGTCATAAGTGACCTCTCAGACCTGCCATAGAGTGGGTCAGACAGGTTGGCAAGAAGACGAGAATGCAACCTATCAGAGCTAAGCATTTTTCTAATGCAGCCAATCACCACTCTCATTCAGTGCTCTGTGACGCTGTTACTGATGACGCCATACTATCTATACGTTAAGCACGCAGTGCGCCATGCTCTTTCTTTGTGGGGGTAGTCCGGGGAGGTGGCTGTACTCAGAGCTAGTCTGAGTGTCTCAAATCTGTATTCAATTGCTAGCTACTTTGATAGAATTTTCCATTGAAAAAGATATTTGTTCAATTTTGCTGCAGTGCCAGCTAGCCATGCTTTTTATAACTGCTCTTTTTTTTATTGATCTCAGATGGTCTCTCTGTCTGTCCCACTGAGACAAGCTGCTAGCAGTGCCATTTTGCTGCTTATTTTTATATTTTAACTCTGGGGAAGGTTGCAAGCAGGAAGTGGGTGTTGTGGGTAGGAGATATATTCAATTTCTAACTAGTTTGATAGAATTTTCCATTGAAAATTATATTTCTTAATTTTTGCTGCTGTGCCAAGCCAGGCTTTTTTTTTTTTTTTTTAACTGCAGGGTTTTTTTTGGAACTCAGACTCTCTGTGCTCCTTTAAGCCAAGAAGGCAATGCACTGGGCATCAGTGGGCAGTTTTGCAGACTCACATATATTGGGACAGCCAAGAAGGCAGTGCACTGGGCGTCAGTGGGAAGTTTTGCAGACTCACATATGTTGGGACAGCAGTGTTCCTTTAAGCCAAGAAGGCAGTGCAAGGGGCGTCAGTGGGCAGTTTTGCAGACTCACATATGTTGGGACAGCAGTGCTCTTTTAAGCCAAGAAGACAGTGCACTGGGTATCAGTGGGCAGTTTTGCAGACTCACATATGTTGGTACAGAAGTGCTCTTTTAAGCCAAGAAGGCAGTGCACTGGGCATGAGGGGTGTGCATTCATTTGCAATGTATTGGCAATTTGCAATGTTTATGCCATATTCGTTGTATTCTTGGGGGTCACGAAACATATGATGAACCCTGCACTCGGGCTGTCGGCTGCCGGTATTCAAAATGGCATTGATAGCCTTTGCCCTTACTATGTCACAGAGGCTACCAATGCCATTGGTCAGCCCCTGTCCCATGGTAGGAGCAATGGACAGCTGGCACCATCTTGTGCTCCTACCGTGTGACAGGGGCCGACCAATGGCACTGGTAGCCCCTGTGACACAGTAAGGGCAAAGGCTATCAGCGCCATTTTGAATACTGGCAGCTGACGGCCCGAGTGCAGGAGATCGCTCCAGGACCATTGCTGGACCACAAGGGTCTTTTGGCGAGTCTTGGGGGGGGGGGGTCAGGAGGGGGGGTTTGTAGTTAATTCAATTTAAAGGGTTGGGATGGGGGGTGTTTTGGGAAATGAATACATATGTAACTAATGAACGGATTGGGGTCCCCCGAGAATGGATGCAACAGATTTGGGTCCCTACGAATACAAATACCGAATGGGACGAATCCATCCCTGCTGCACATCCCTACTGGGCATCAGTGGGCAGTTTTGCAGACTCACATATATTGGGACAGCAGTGCTCTTTTAAGCCAAGAAAGCAGTGCACTGGGTGTCAGTAGTTTTGCAGACTCACATATATTGAGACAGCGGTGCTCTCTGAAGCCAAATCCCCAGTAGGCCTCTTTTGTAGTTACAAGTTTGATGTGTGCACAAACAGTGGTCCCAGTAGTAGTGTACATCCAGGAACTGCATCTTTGGCCTGTGGGCAGTTTTGCATATAATGGGACAGGGGTGCTCTCTGAAGCCAAATCCCCAGTAGGCCTCTTTTGTAGTTATAAGTTTGGTGTGTGCACATACAGAAGTCCCAGTAGTAGTGTAGGCTGATTCATGCAAGACAAAAGGGCGACACCTAAAAGCAGCAGTGTGACAGCAGACTCGACTTAGCATTGAAATTGTAGTGCAGGCACAGTTTGCTTCTGATTCCAATGAAGAATAATCTTGTGTGGGATTCTCATCAGAAATGGAAGAAGTAATATCTGAAGAAGGTTTAGGAGGATTAGTTAGTCATGTCTTAGCCTCCACTTCAGTGCTACAGGGGAGAGATGAAACTGATGAGAGGAGGAAGAGCAGTAAGCACAGGCACAGGGTGTGACTGATGCCCCTGGCATTGCTTCTCAGGATGCGCCCACTACTTCAGCTCTAGTGCCAACATCCACCCTGAAGGCTATAGAGAAGGGATCACGAAAGAAATCTGCAATCTGGAGTCACTTTAAAGTGACGGAGGACCCGCGTTTTTCTCAGTGCAATTACTGTGCCAGGGCTATTAGCAAAGGCAAGCAAATGGGACATCTAACTAATTTTGGCATGATGCATCATATCCAGAAGCAACACCCAAAAGTACTGCCATCTGGGGATGGTGGCTGTACCAGTCAGGGGACACCTTTTTTCAGACAGCATAAAGTGGTTGAAAAGAAGCAGAGTCAGCCCCTTCTAGCAGTCAGGTGGCAGGCCAGCAGTCCCTTGCCATGATGCGACAAGCCAACATGGAGGAAATGGGGTGGTGTTCGGTAATGCTAACCCCCGGAAGTTGTAAACAGGAGCAATGGGGAAATGATTGCCCTTGATGACCAGCCCTTGCAGATAGTGGAGAATGTGGGTTTCAAGCATTTGCAGAAGGTCATAGTTCCAAATTACAAAGTCCACTCCAGAACCACATTTAGCAGAAAAGTCATCCCCAGCCTGTACAACCAGTGTCGCAGTCGCATCCAAGCGCAGCTAGCTAAGGCAGAGGGGAGTATGCATTTCACCTGTGATATCTGGACCACACTGCATGCTACACACTCTTACCTCTCACTGACAGCACACTGGTTGGACCTGGCTGAGGCAGGGGCAGGCAGCACCTCCATTAGTGAACATGTATCAGGGTGGAGGTGTGCTTTACTGCACACCCACCTGACAGATGATGCCCATACCTCAGCCAATATTCTAGCATGCATCAGACAGATGCTGATGGGCTGGAAGCTACACCAGCGAGACAGGAATCATCAGGCAGGGTTCTTTGTTACAGGCAATGGTGCAAACATGGTAAAGGCAATATGCAATGGGGGCTTTCAGAACATCTGATGTTTTGCACACACTCTGCACCTGGTAGTGAAGTCAGCTCTGGGGCTGGAATCCAAGCACCAAGAGAATGAATACTTGCAGGACTTAATACACAAGTGCAAGAACAAAGCAGCACACTAGGGGTGAGCATTTGTTTCCTACGTATTGGTAATATGCAACGTATAGGGCCATATTCATTGTATTCGTGGGGAAGTGAAACGTATCGTCATTCCGACGAATACAACGAATCTTCGCCAAATTATTCGTCCGTCTAAAGGAACAAATTTAAACACCCACCCTCCTGACCCCCCCAAAACTTACCAAAACTCCCTGGTGGTCCAGCGGAGTGTTTGGGAGCCATCTCCTGCACTCACGTGCTTGGCTGCCAGTATGCAAAATGGCGCTGATAGCCTTTGACCTTACTATGTCACGGGGGCTACCAGTGCCATTGGTCAGCCTCTGTCACATGGAAGGAGCACAAGATGGCGCCGGCCATCCATTGCTCCTACCATGTGACAGGGGCTGACCATCCCCCGTGACATAGTAAGGGCAAAGGCTATCGGCGCCATTTTGATTACTGGCAGCCGACGGCCCGAGTGCAGGAGATCGCTCCCGGACACCCGCTGGACCACCAGGGACGATCTCCTGCATTCAGGCCATCGGCTGCCAGTAATCAAAATGGCGCCGATAGCCTTTGCCCTTACTATGTCACAGGGGCTACCGGTGCCATTGGTCAGCCCTGTCACATGGTAGGAGCACAAGATGGTGCCAGCCATCCATTGCTCCTACCATGTGACAGGGTCCATCAAGCCCAGCATCCTGTTTCTAACAGTGGCCAATCCAGGCCATAAGAACCTGGTTTGGAGCTTGCATATTTCATATGCTCAATAGTTTTCATGACCTTCATAATATGGGCCATTTTCCCTAAATCTTTCTTAGGTGCCAACATTAATGTTTCTAGTACTATAGAAAACTGGTGGTAGTTGTAGTCTAGTTCATCCTCTGTGTTCCCATAGTTTACAGAGACACTGTAGGGTACAAAGTCAACATAAGTTGATATTGTAGATTTGGAATTGAGTAGCAATTTTCTTATTTCTGAGAGCTCTTCAAGTTCCTCTGTCATCAGCTGAAGTGCATAAGTACAGTTAATAGCTTGTGGGTATTTACAAGGGCTTGACCTCAAATGTTGTGCCTGTCCGTCTAGGCCTTACGTCCCTACAAGGGCTTGACCTCTAATGCTATGCCTGTCCATCCACTGTCCAGGTCTTATGTCACTACAATGGCCTGACCTCTAATGCTGTGCCTGTTCATCCAGGCCTCATGCCCCTACAAGGGCTTGACCTCTAATGCTGTGCCTGTCTGTCCAGACCTTACGTCCCTACAAGGGCTTGACCTCCAGTGCTGTGCCTGTCCATCCAGGCCTTACCACCCTACAAGGGCTTGACCTCTAATGCTGTGCCTGTCCATCCACTGTCCAGGCCTTATGTCCCTACAAGGGCCTGACCTCTAATATTGTGCCTGTCCTTCCAGGCCTTATGTCCCTACAAGGGCTTGACCTCTAATGCTGTGCCTGTTCATCCAGGCCTTACATCCCTACAAGGGCTTGACCTCTAATGCTGTGCCTGTCCGTCCAGGACTTACATCCCTACAAGGGCCTGACCTGAAACGCTATGCCAATCTGTCCCCTCAACTTCAGATTCTTTTCATCAAAGGTTTCTTTTTATTTTTACATCGGCAGCTCCATTGCTTAGACAAGCACAGAATTTAAGAAGGGTCCCCCGAAATGGACCCGTGTTTCGTTAAACCCGGCTGCGTCGGGAGGGACAAGCATTTAGAGACAGGGATTCTTCAGTTTTAATCGCTGTGCTGATATTTGCTTTGCAAGGAGAGCTCTTTTTACAAAGCAATTACATATGTTACTATTATGTTATATGTTACTATGTTATTATCAGCACAGTGATTAAAAGTTGAAGAATCCCTGTCTCTAAATGCTTGTCCCTCCCAATGCAGCCGGGTTTGGCAAAACATGGGTCCATGTCGGAGGACCCTTCTTAAATTCTGTGCTTGTCTAAGCAATGGAGCTGCCGATGTAAAAATACAATGAAACCTTTGATGAAAGGAATCTGAAGTTGAGGGAACTTATTGAATTACCTGCACTTCCCTCTATTTAACTATTGCAACCAAACATTGCCTGCATGAAGTAGCAGCCAGACCAGAGTTGAGGGAGGACAAGTAGGGAAATAGGATAGTGGATGAATCAAGGTGAAGCATTTTTTTTTTTAAACTAGCCTATAGCTGATATCTGGATCAAGTGATGCTGATGTCCTGCTACTGAAAGGTTTGAACATGTGCAAAGAAACTCCATTTTCTCAGTTGTATTGTGCAGGGAAAGTTTGTCTTTTTAGAAGCTCTCTTAGAGACAAAGAAAAACTTTAAGAAAGAATAATTTTGGTACTGCAAAGGTGTTTTTTCTTATCTTCACTGCTGCAGTCACAGGGATCTCACTGTGAGAGAGAGAGAGACAAAGGCATTACTTTCTTACTGTTCACTGGGAAAAGGTATTAGGCTGGAAATACAGCAGCAGTGGAAACTGATTTTTTTTTTGTGTGAATATGAATAGTGCACTGCACTGATTACTGCAGACAGATTGCAGTGAAGAGAAACACAACCTTGCCTGTCCTTTGAGTTTATTCTCTTTCTGACAGTTATTGTTTTGTGTGCAAAAGGGGTCAGTCAACACTGTGTACATGTACATTGGGTATGTGTTTTTTTGTGTGTGTAAGTATGTGAGAGAGAAAGGAAGAGAGAGAGACATTTTTCCACACATTGAGAGGGATAGCCTAGAAAGATTGAGTTTGTTCCATTAGCAAGCTGCTAACTCTGCTTGGCAAGCTGACAACATTTGCTAAGCTGACAGCATTTGCTAAGCACTGAAGTAATGTCATTACTATGTTATTATATGCTACTATGTTATTGTGAAGTGAAATCAGTCTGTCAACTTGATTGTATGTGACAGACAGACACTCAGACAGATTTAGAGTGCTACTAGTGAGTTGTACAGTATCAATGCAGTATATTATGACATCAAAACCCTGAGTCGCCACTTCCAGTTCCATCATGCTACTTTGAGGAAAGAGGAGAGGGGGAATGGCAGGGGCAGCGATTAAGTATTGCTACAGAGTCAGCCCAGCTTGTCAGAAGTGCAAGCAGTACTGAAAAAAGGGAGTCCTGCCACTAAACTTAAAAGACACATTTTTAGCTAGTTTATTTCTTTACAGAATATTTTAAATTTCAAGATCATTCAATGTGATTCAAAAAAGAATCATGAATTTTTTTGAAAGACACAACTTTGGCTAGAACCCTCCATTCAATAGCAGACTCTTCCAGGATATGCTGTTATTACAAACAATTGTATAAATTTGGAATATTTTTTAAGACAAACAATTTTCAGTGTTCTTTGTCTTAATGTAATCTCTCTGAGGAAGCAGTTATTCAGCAAAGCAGGGACCTCTGTTAGGGTTAACAATACTTGCTCATTAATTATTGGGTTTAATGAAAGAAAGATTTTTCTGACATAATACTTTGTTTAGAGAATTAAGGTTCTGGTATTAATTATTTGTGCATGGATATAAGGTATGTACATGATGTTTGAATGTTTGGTAGGCATATGTGTTGTTTTTATGTCTGAGTGAGGCATGTGATTTTTTAGTGGATGATATTATATATATATGATACGTAAATGCATGTTTCTAGTGATTAAGTTCACATGAAATACACACACAAATACACACACACACACACATACACATATATTTGAGATTTTTTTGTTAAGATTTGAGTTGTCTATATATATAATAAAATGGTTTGCTCCCTTTCTTTCATTTTATCACTGCAGTCAGGCCATCAGTTGAAGGAAGGTACTGGAATATCTGACATGAATCTTTAGAATTTCTCTTACTCAGAAAAGTGGCCAGTAGGAGCTTCTTCAAAGATATCATGAAGAGAAGAGCCACAAGTGTGAAAAGGAAGCCATTTTCCTTCCAGGTATCCTATCTTGTTTATCTGAAGGATTCAGAAAAGAAAAGAAATTACAAGGAGGAAGCAGATACACAAAGAAAGTAGCCTTTAGGAGTTTTTTGAAGTCAAGGGAAGCTATTGCATTCTTGTGAACTTTTTATGTGACATTGTTTTCATGGATATTACCTGATGAAACATTTGTATTTTGTCAATTTATTAAACTTTATAAAGTTTCTCAGTAAACTCTTTTTAGGTCTGGAACATCACAATCTTGTATGGAGGTATCTTTCTTTACAAGTCTTTCCTCCCATTTGTAGAAACTCCAGAGAGTTCCTTGGGTTGCATGATGGCCTAGCAGCAACCAGATGTGCCCTTCTTGCCAGTTCATGAGCAGAAGGAAGATTACACAAAAAAATACAATAAACACCCCAATGCAAAAACAAACAAACAAAAAAAAAAACAACTGTAGGATTTATTGGATAAATACCAGAAAAACACATCTGTTCATAGTTCTCTATCATCCCTTGCCTATCATAGATCATTTACTATATTTGAGTGCCTTTTTCATGCTGACAGCTCCTCAGTTGCACAAGATTTCAGCAGTTGATGGATATCTGATTCTCCTTTTTCTTCTGCCAACACTCTGCCTTTTCCAATAGTAAGCATCAGTATTGGTGGTAAGGGAACAGAATGATCAAGGGTGGGGAGTTGGGAGTGATTGGGATGGGGTAGAGAGAAAATTGAGGACACTCTGGTGGGGAGAGAGTGATGAGGCTGTGATTATTTAAGGGATGATGACTAGGGTTGTGTGTGTGTGTGGGGGGGGGTATTGCTAGGTCAAGGGGAAGATGTGCTGGTGGCGGGCGAATATGATTATTGTTTTGTTATACCAGTACATTTGTGTTATGCATGTATTTGATACAGTCAGAAATATTACCCAGCAATAGTACTTGCACACAAAAGCATCAACAAACACCACATTTTTTTATCCTCAAAGAATAACTGTAAAATAAACTTCTAAATTTACAATTTGGGGTAGATTTTAAAAGAAGTGTGCGTACATGTGCATGCACTACCTGGTGCATGCACATGTACGCTCGATTTTATAACATGCGTGCGCAGGCATGCCCATGTTATAAAATCAGGGGTCGGTTCATGCAAGGGGGTGCACAATTATGCACCTTGCGCGCACTGAGCCGCACTGCCTTCCCCCGTTCCCTCCAAGGCCGCTCCTCCCCCCCCCCAGCCCTACTCTAACCCCCCCCCCCCCAAAAAAAAAATTATTATTTTACTTTTGTGCCTGCCTCTGGGCAGGTGCAAGTTGTGCATGCCGGCAACTTGCCAGCACGCGATCCTCCGACACAGCGGCAATGGCCACTCTGTAAGAGGCCTCTGGCCCCACCCCCACCCTGCCCCCAGACCACCCCTTTAGTAAAGCCCCAGGACTTAAATGTGTCCCGGGGCTTTACACATGTCGCAGGGCCTTTTTAAAATAGGCCCGGTGTGCATAAGGCTGGTTACACGTGTAACCCTTTTAAAATCCAGTCCTTTATTAGCACCTAAAATAGAAGCCTTAATTATAAAGCTTATTTCTCAAAAAATGAGGATTATAGTTGATTAGCTTCAGTTTTATTAAGAACTTCTTTTCTAGATTTGGCATTAATTGCTTGTCATTCCAAACTCATGCTCAAGGTGAATTACAGATTCGGGTACAGTATAGTAATGGAGGGTAAAATGTATAAAGTATAGTAATGGAGGGTGAAATGGTTAGTCCAAGGTCACAAAGAGCATCAGAGGGAAAAGTGGGATTTGAACCCGTGTTTAGAATTGCTTGATAGCAAGAGAAACCAAGAAGCACCTGTCCCAGGGGGCGGAGAACAGGAGGAGACAGAGGCTAGGATGAGCTTCACCACTGGAAGACCGCATGTCCCCCGGGTGGAGCCTGTAGGGACTAGGGCTGGTTGGACTTAGGTGGGCCTCGCAGGGTCTCCCGGAGAGGTAGTAGAGAGGCGTGCCAATGAACATCAAGGGAGCATGATCGGACACTAGACTGCAGGTCTGGAGGAGCAAGGAAGGCCAGTACAGTGTAGGTGATGACAAGGCAAGGGACAAAGCCAGAATCAGGATACATGGTCAATAGCAGCCGGGGTCAGAATTTGAGGATCAGCATGAGGAGTAGTCAACGAAGCAGGGGGTCAGGTTCCAGAGGTCAGACAAAGTCACAAGCCAAGCAGAAGTCAGGATCCAGGCAGCAAACAGAATGGTCAAGGAGCAGGCCAAGGTCAGTACCAGAGAGACAGTCCAAGGGTACTACATGGGAAGACAGGACAGACAGACACTGGAACAGAAGGATGCTGGACAAGGCTGGAACAGTAGGACACTGGAACAAGACTGTGAACATGGAGGGAAACTAGTACACTTACAGTGCCTACCCAAAGCTGTGCTCGATGGTAATCCAGCCAGACAATGGACCTCCAGCCACCCTGGACTTGGAATACCAGACAGAACGGTACAACTCAGGAGACAGTTGACAGAAGTGAGGTCCGGGGCAAGCAACTGAACAGGACAGTGATGATCTGTTTGGCGTGGATATTTTTTGAATTCTTGAAGTGGGAGCTTGAACCCATGAGCTTGGAAGCAGGTGTTCTTAGTTTCATAGATTTGGGGGCTTGAACCCACAACCTTGGAATCAATGGTGTGGGGGCTTGAACCCATGACCTTAGAATCAAAGTCTCTTTTTGACTCTTTGGAAAGATCAGAGTATTTTCGCCTTAACCATTACGCCACATGTTAGCCAAGGAAGTGTGGGCAGGGACTTCCTTGCATCGTACGCTCAATCAGGACGCGCCACGGAGCTAGGACCCACCCTGGCCCTACAAGGTGATCCGCGTGCGTGAGCGTAGGGGCGTGGCCAACACAACTGGGGACACCGAACTCCAGCGTGAGGCCTGGTGCGCAGTGGAAGGTCCGGTGACCACTGCTGCGGGACGCCGAGGCCTGGAGGAGCTCACGGCTGCCACTGGGGAGGCCAACCCATGACCTGCAGAGGAGCTAGCGAGGCGAGCAGGTCCGTGTGCGGGCCAGGCGCGGAAGGGGCACACAACAACTACTCTTTATATCCTCCTACTCAACTATTTTTAAACCTAGTCAACTACTTTAAGGCCCATACAAAGAGAACTCAGTTTATTTATAAATCACCTATGCATCAAAGACTTTATTGAAATCCAAGAACATTACATATAACACTCCCCCGATTCAACTTTCTAGTCACCCAATTAAATAAATTAATCATATTCATCTGACAAGATCTTTCTCTGGTAAATTCATGCTGTCTCAGGTCTTGCAATCCCTTAGATTCCAGAATCTTTACTATTCTCTGATTTAGGAGTGATACCATTAATTTAGTTGCCACAGAATTCAGATTAACTGGCCTGCAACTTCTAAGTTGATGCTTTCTGTTTTAAGTTTCAGTTTTTGCCATTCTACCAGTTCAACATATTTTACTTGACTATTGTTCATTCTGCCTTCACAGTTACTTAGTACTGCTTTGTATTTATTTATTTGGCTTATTGTATTGGTACTATAGTCCTCTTCTTCGTGGATCTTCCAGAATGGAGAGGTGAACTATTGTCCTTGAGGCCACATTTTTTTTCCCAAATTCCATCTTTCTTTCTCAATTTGCAGGCCCCAGGGTGCTGTGGTTCTATCCAGCAGGGAGGAGGATTCTTTTTTTTTTTTTTCATTTACATATTAAACAAATTAACAAGAATCTTTCTTGTATTAGGAAACATGATGTTTACAGAAAAGAAATAGCATATATTAAGCATTTGTTACAAATTCAAAGTTAAACCTAATCCCATTCATATAAGGAACTTGGGGGAAAGACATTAAGAAAATGGAGCAGTCCAATGCAAAATATATTCAAAAAGAAAATACTGGAACCCCTGCTATTTTAATTATCAGAGATTTATACTATTATTCCCAAAAGCCCCTTTAGTTGTTCCAGGTCTGTGAAAATATAATTTTCATTCAAATAATTTAGCATACATCTGCATGTGCTGTGTTCCGCAGCCATGGACGGCCGCAGTCAGGGCCCCCTACCTGAACGCTGATGGTGGGCCACCACGGCAGCGTCAGGGGAAGCTGCTGGAATCTGGTGCACATCATTTCCCCTCGCCACCGCGGGCCTCTGGGGTGGCCCCCGGGCTGGGAGCCATCCCTGCTCCTCCCTTGCGGTGTCGGGCAGCCTTCTTCCGCGGCCGGGGATCCAAGATGGCCACCGCCATCTTAGGCGTGAGGCCTCGCCTCATTGCTGGATTTAAAGGGACCTCATCCCTTTAATTGCCTACACCTGTTCCCAATGCACTGGATCAGGGGAAGTATATAAGGAGACTTCCTCTGCTCATTCCTTGACTTGGCAACTTCCGTGGTTGTTTGAGGCTGCTTGCTTCGGTGAGTCTTCTTGTGCTTCGGATCCTTGTTTCCTGGTTCCTGTTTCGTCTCTGTGATTCCTGGTATCTGACTTCGGATTGGCAAGCGGTGATTCCTGGTGTGTGACTTCGGATTGGCAAGCGGTAATCCTTCCTTGTGTGACCTCAGACTGGTAAGCGACGACCCTCTGGCACTCGACCTTGGACTTCTTCTGGACCATTGTCTCCAAGGGCCCACCTAAGTCCCAGCGGTCCAGGTCCCTATGGGCTCCTCCCATGGGGACCGCGGGCTTCCAGTGGTGAAGCTCCAGTTAGCCCTTGCACCGACCTCACGACTCCTCAACCTTTCAAAGGTCCACCTAAGTCCCAGCGGCCCGGGTCCCTATGGGCTCCTCCCGGGGGGGACCGCGGGCTTCCAGTAGCGAAGACCCAGTTGGCTTCTCCAACGTCTCTACTCTTCACCTTCTCCACAGTCACCTCAGTCTTCAGTGCCGAGGGTCAGCCGGTCACATCTTCTGTTCCACCTCGCCTCCCGACGGGGGAACCTCAGGATCCACCTCCTAAGGTATACCATCCTCCTGTCGGTCCAAGGGTTCACAAGCCTGATCATAGCAGCATGGATATTTCAAGGTAAAACTACCCCCCTTCGATAACAGATCCTGCCTAAGAGCTATACATTTTCTTCTACACAATTGCATACTCCTTGCAATGTCAGGATATAACCATACTTTTCGTCCATAGAATGTAGATAATCAGGATCAAAAAAAGAATCTCATTACTGTATCTCTTTTGGAAATAAAGGCAAAAATTATCAAGTGTTTCTCTCTTTTTTACTTCTAAATCTGTAGAGCTTTGTAGTATTTTGGAAATATTCAGTGGTGCTTGATCTGTGGGATTCTGTTCTTCTACATTTTCCTGCTTACTCCTGAGATCTTTCTTTGTCTCAAAATAGTACGCCTTGACAATAACAGGAAGACAGGTTGATGGTATTTTAAGAGAATGTATCATATATTATTTAAATAATTCCACTGGCGAGAGTTGGTCCATCACAGGAAAATCGAGTACTCTTAAATTCATTGCACGTGCTGTGTTCTCTAAGTTTTCAATTTTTTTCAACATTTCTCCTTCTGTTTGAATTTGATGCTGTTGTATCTTCTCTGCTTTATTCGCACGCTCATCCATACTCAATATTTTCTTTTCCTGTTCTTTCAACTTATCAGTATTATCTTTTAAAGGTTTATTTGTCTCCACCACAGCTTCTGTTAGTGATGTTATAGAGGCCTCTAATTTCACGATTAAATTCCGTATGGTATCCAGAGTAATTATTGTAGGTTTGATAATTATGTTTTTACTAACCTTGGGCTTTGCTCCCTGGTCATGCTAGATTTTCTGGCCTAGATCCTCAGCAGTTGGTGTACAAGCTTCGAAGGAAACTTTAACAGCATTCCCAGCCGACCCTTGCTTTAGGTCCGCCGGTTTTCCCTGCTGTTCCATTCTACTCTCTGCACGGAGCTCTGACTCCTTCATCATCTTCCACTGAGCTTCTGGTACATTTACAGCTCCCAGTACTTCCTCTGATATGTCCTCTGGTCTCAACAGACCAGCTCCCAGTGGCGACGGCGTTTCCGGCTCCCCAGGGCTTAGTGATATTTCATTGACCAGGAAGGGAGAGATCTGCTTCAGTCCCTGCCCGTCAGCGGTCTTCTTGGTGGACATAGGAGGAGGTAAGCCGAAACACTAGGTGATACTTCTTTGCGACACTTCCATTATTGAGGCAACAGGCAAGCTCTTCAGCTTTGCCTTTCTCTTTGTGTGTGGCATTCTCCGTCACCTTAAAGCAAAGTTTTTCACCAAAGAAACTTGAAAAGGTAAGAGCCGAGTGTTTGCCATGCTCTCAGTAGGCGGCCATTTTGTCTCCAGGGAGGAGGATTCAACCTCCTGGACCCTGTGCTCACAGGGTTGGTACCAATCACAATCTCTCAGTCTTTTAGATACTTTTTGGTTTCTTTCTCCACAGTATTCACAATTAATATGTCCTTGCATTACAGTACCTCTACCTCTTAAAGAAGATGCTGGACACTCTGGTGAGGGGTTACAAGCAAAATTTACTATAACCAAAAATAATTCAAGTCCATTTAGCAAATAAAATCTCCAGTTGATCTTCTCACACAAATAAGAGGTCCACAAGTACCTTCTTTAGTCAGTTATGCTGTGCCTGATGTCATCCATTCTATCCACATTTGGTGCACATGGTCCTTGAAAGGCTTATTTAAACATACATCTAAGGGCTTCAAAATGGATGTCAGACCCCCAGGAATAGCACTAAGATTTGTGTTTAAGTGTTTAGCTGTTTTCTTAATATCATCTGAAAGATGGGCCCTAAACATATCCCAAACTATTAAACCCCATTTTCTTGACAATGCACCAGGCCGCACATTCCACACTCTTTTCAGTCAATCATTTGTCCCATTTTCATCCATTCAACCCTTTGGGTATGCTGTTACAATAATTCATTTAGAGAATGTTATGCCTTTTGGTAGGGTCTTTCATTTGAATATCACTACAGAATTTAACTTACTTCCATCTGCTAGACAGCTAAGTACCACAGTAAAATGGGATCTTTCGTGCCCAGTATTATTTATTTATTTATTTATTTATTTATTTATTTTTAGTTTTTATATACCGATGTTCCTGTATAATATACATATCACACCGGTTTACATGGAAATAAAACTGATGCCTCGGAGAGGCAGTTTACATCGAAACATTTTTAACATTTTTAACAGCATAACCAAAGGGGCAGGGGAAAGGAGGAGGTTACAGTGGTTAAAAACTTATCTAGTTACATAGTGATATGGAATAAATAAATAAATAGACAATAACTATTTACATGAGGTAATGGTCTGTCTGAGTCTTATCATTACAGTTTGAGTCTGAGTCTGAGTCTGAGTCTGAGTCTTATCATTACAGTTTTCTCACCACTAGTATTCACTGTGGTATTCCCAGGCATATTAAAAGTTAGAGGTATTTGATCCATATTTTCTATCTGTGACAGGTCATAGTTATATTTCTTATGCAACGATATTGTGTATTTTAAGAATGAGTCTACTTTTGTTTCTAAATCCTTGGGAAGCTTCTGGGAGATTTTAGTGCGCTTGCGTATAGTAAGCCCATGCCTGGCATTGAACCGTGTACACCAGCCTGCAGAAGCAAGAAAGGAAACAATGGATTCCAACTGTAAGGTGTCTCTTTATTCATTTTCAAAGCTCACAATCGAATAGCCATCCTAGTGTTAATATATCCATTTTATCGACATTCCAGTATCCAGTCCGCTAATTCCCTCTCAAGTTATGGGAATACTGCTTGATTACCGTGGTGTGTCTTCTTGGTTTTTGGCATTTCTGCTAAAATTTGCTTCTGTTTTCTCCAATCCCATACTAGCTTTTCTGAAATGCCAAAGTGGTGTTCTCAGCATAGTTATTTAAGAACATAAGAACATGCCAAACTGGGTCAGACCAAGAGTCCATCAAGCTCAGCATCCAATTCCAACAGTGGCTAATCCAGGCTATAAGAACCTGGCAAGTACCCAAAAACTAAGTCTAACCCATGCTACTGTTGCTAGTAATAGCAGTCGCTATTTTCTAAGTCAACTTAATTAATAGCAGATAATGGACTTCTCCTCCAAGAACTTATCGAATCCTTTTTTAGACCCAGCTACTCTAACTGCACTAACCACATCCCCTGGCAACAAATTCCAGAGTTTAGTTGCGCGTTGAGTGAAAAAGAACGTTCTCTGATTAGTTTTAAATGTGCCATATGCTAACTTCATGGAGTGCCACCTAGCCCTTCTATTATCCAAAAGAGTAAATAACCGATTCACATTTAGCAGTTCTAGACCTCTCATGATTTTAAACACCTCTATCATATCCCCCCTCAGCCGTCTCTTCTCAAAGCTGAACAGTCCTAACCTCTTTAGTCTTTCCTCATAGGGGAGCTATTCCATCCCCTTTATCATTTTGGTCTCCCTTCTCTGTACCTTCTCCATCACAACTATATATTTTTTGAGATGTGGTGTCCAGAATTGTACACAGTATTCAAGGTGCGGTCTCACCATGGAGCGATACAGAGGCATTACATTTTCCATTTTATTCATCATTCCCTTTCTAATAATTCCCAACATTCTGTTTGCTTTTTTGACTGCTGCAGCACACTGAACCGACAATTTCAATGTGTTATCCACTATGACGCCTAGATCTCTTTCTTGGGTGGTAGCTCCTAATATGGAACCTAACATTGTGTAACTATAGCATGGGTTATTTTTCCCTATATGCATCACCTTGAACTTATCCACATTAAATTTCATCTGCCATTTGGATACCCAATTTTCCAGTCTCACAAGGTCTTCCTGCAATTTATCACAATCCCCTTGTGATTTAACTACTCTGAATAATTTTGTATCATCTGCAATTTTGATTACCTCACTCGTCAAATTCCTTTCTAGATCATTTATAAATATATTGAAAAGCACAGGTCCCAGTAAGCCATTACTTACAGCTTAAAGCTTGCTTAATACGATGATCTTTTTCTTTGCAATCCCTGTGACATCGTTACCTAAAATGCTAAATAAATGCTTTACCAAATTTTTATTTCAGTTGAATGTGGTTAATAAAATACATACTTTAGCTACACGTAACTGATTTTTAAAATGTTAATATAGCCATTAATATGTTATAGAGTAGATGTTGGAAAATAAGACCTTTAAAAATGATTATATAAGGCCTACATATTCTACATATCCTCGTTAAGCGCTAGCTAGAGTAGATAAATGCATACAACTCACTCCCTATGGTTGTAATATTCGGTCAGAAGCTATATCACTCTATATAACTCCAAGGGGTTCATCATCGCAGAAACAAAGACAAAAATATCTAACACCTCAAGATCTTTACCTGAGACTTATCCCACCTGAAAGAACTGTAACCAATGGTGTGTTGTATTCAGACTTGCACAAAATATTCTGCCACTTGGATGCCACTTGCATGACACCCCCCACCACATGGCACAATACGCTGTGCCATGCGGTGGGGGGGTGTTCCAATAACACTTAGCACCCACGTATAAGTCATCCCTGTAATTTTTTATTTTATTTTATGTCAGAAATTTTACAACTTATTTGCGACAAATGAGTCAGTGTCCCTCAGATGGCATGCACTAGGCAAGATCCAACACCCTTTAGTGGTAGAATGTGAGCTTCTAGTGGGGACTGGAATCTCTTTATCTCTTTCTATCTCTGTCTGTCTTTCTGTCTCTCTGATGTTAATATTGGACCTCTGGTGTTAGAAGGATCTTAAAAGCTGAAAAAACCAAAATCTTCTCTTCTTCTCAGGGCACGGACTGATGGCATAAAAAACAACATAAACAAAACTTTTAACACATGACCCACTTAGCGCATGTTTTCATGCATTTGAAAACTATAAATGCCTGTACAATTGGTAAAAATTATGGCAGTAAGCTGAAACATCCTGACTTTTAATCATTTTTGCCAATCTTCAAAGTCTGCTAATTTGACAACCCATGCCCCTTTGGTTTTACTAAAAATTTTGAAAAACCCTAGAACCACTGAATGCATGTTTTTGTACACGAGTATTTTTACTGTACAAATTTCCAGAGATGCATGGATCTCATTGGCGGCCAGTTCATCCTTAAGGGCAGGAGACAGTCCTTTGAGTTAGAATGTCCGCAAGCAGTCTTCTTGCCAACCTATCTCAGTAGCTACTGTATATTCAGCGAGCAAGTGCGAGCCTTAATGGAGGTGGAGTAGGTGGTGGCCAGCAACTGCCTGTCGGCCTGGGTCATTGAAGGTATGTCGAAGGTGGAGATGAACTGAGGGACCTGGCGAAGGATGGCTTCGGAATGCTCCCAAATGCTCCCATAAGAACATGAGAACATAAGATCATAAGAAATTGCCATGTTGGGTCAGACCAAGGGTCCATCAAGCCCAGCATCCTTGTTTCCAACAGAGGCCAAACCAGGCCACAAGAACCTGGCAATTACCCAAACACTAAGAAGATCCCATGCTACTGATGCAATTAATAGCAGTGGCTATTCCCTAACTAAACTTGATTAATAGCCAAGAACTTATCCAAACCTTTTTTGAACACAGTTACATTAACTGCACTAACCACATCCTCTGGCAACAAATTCCAGAGCTTAATTGTGCATTGGGTGAAAAAGAAATTTCTCCGATTAGTCTTAAATGTACTTAAATGTGCCCCCTAGTCCTTCTATTATTCGAAAGTGTAAATAACTTATTCACATCTACTCATTCAAGACCTCTCATGATCTTAAAGACCTCTATCTTATCCCCCCTCAGTCGTCTCTTCTCCAAGCTGAACAGCCCTAACCTCTTCAGCCTTTCCTCATAGGGGAGCTGTTCCATCCCCTTTATAATTTTGATTGCCCTTCTCTACACCTTCTCCATTGCAACTATATCTTTTTTTAGATGCAGCGACCAGAATTGTACACAGTATTCAAGGTGCGGTCATAACATGGAGTGATACAGAGGCATTGTTTCATTTTCCGTTTTATAAACCATTCCCTTCCTAATAATTCCCAACATTCTGTTTGCTTTCTTGACTGCTGCAGCACACTGAGCAGACAATTTTAAAGTATTATCCACTATGATGCCTAGATCTTTTTCCTGGGTGGTATCTCCTAATATGGAACCTAACATTGTGTAACTATAGCAAAGCTTATTTTTCCCTATATGCAACACCTTGTACTTGTCCACATTAAATTTCATCTGCCATTTGGATGCCCAATCGTCCAGTCTTACAAGGTCCTCCTGTAATGTATCACAATCCGCTTGTGATTTAACTACTCTGAAGAATTTTGTATCATCCGCAAATTTGATAACCTCACTCGTTATATTCCTTTCCAGATCATTTATATACATATTGAAAAGCACTGGTCCAAGTACAGATCCCTGAGGCACTCCACTGTTAACCCTTTTCCACTGAGAAAATTGACCATTTAATCCTACTCTCTGTTTCCTGTCTTTTAACCAGTTTGTAATCCATGAAAGGACATCACCTCCTATCCCATGACATTTTAGTTTTCTTAGAAGGCTCTCATGAGGGACTTTGTCAAACGCCATCTGAAAATCCAAATACACTGCATCTACTGGTTCACCTTTATCCACATGTTTATTAACCCCTTCAAAAAAGTGAAGTAGATTTGTTAGGCAAGACTTCCCTTGGGTAAATCCATGTTGACTGTGTTCCATTAAACAATGTCTTTCTATATGATCTACCATTTTGATCTTGAGAATAGTTTCCACTATTTTTCCTGGCACTGAAATCAGGCTTACTGGTCTATAGTTACCCTTATCTCCCCTGGAGCCTTTTTTAAATATTGGGGTTACATTGGCCACCCTCTAGTCTTCAGGTACAATGGATGATTTTAATGATAGGTTACAAATTTTAGTTAATAGATCAGAAATTTCATTTTTTAGTTCCTTCAGTTCCCTAGGATGCATACAATCCAGTCCAGGTGATTTGCTACTCTTTAGTTTGCCAATCTGGCCTACTACATCTTCCAGGTTCACAGTGATTTCGTTCAGTTCTTCTGACTCATCACCCCTGAAAACCATCTCCGGAACTGGTATCTCTCCAATATCCTCATTAGTAAACACAGAAGCAAATAATTCATTTAGTCTTTCTGCAATGGCCTTATTGTTGCATCCTTCAGTCCTCGACGGCTTCGCCCCATTTGCTTCAGCTTATTCATGGCTCCTCCCGCTTACCTGGGAAAGATGGCTACCGCAGCTTTGATAAGCCAACCTCTCAGGCGTCCCCAGAACGGGCTATGGTGCAGCCTCCTGCCATTGCTCCTCCCAGGTACCTACTAGGGTGTGCGCGCGCAACTCACGTCTTTGTACCACCCTTGGCGTGAACCTCGAGGGCGTTTCTTCATGCTGACGTCACACCATCCAGGTATATTACCATCACTCATTTGCTAGCTCCCTGAGTTAGCAAGGACTCAAATCCATTCCTGTCTATGCTACTCTGCCGCAGGAAGCTCTCTCTCTCTGCCCATCGGGGTAATTACTAACCTGGGTACCCGCTCCTTGGGGGCCTTCTGCTTTATTTCAGGTGCCTTACAGGGAACAGGTACTCACTCCTTGAGGACCTGCTCTCCCTGCCTTGGTGCCTGTACCTTCTACAACATACCTGGTGGTACAACATACCTGGTGGTATCTCATCCACAGTATCTCCTCACTGGCAGACCTGCTGCAGAACCTCCTGACATCAGCTAGGAGAAAAGGGCTCCCTCTGCCGAGGGCCCTGAGACTAAAAACACAGACTGCCTCACTACTGCCACCTCTGACGGAGATCTTCAAGCTGTTTAAATAAATAACTTTCCTGTGTTTAGTGTGTATGAGTCTTGCCCAGTGCTGAGGCTCCTCACGGGGCTTCTCCCCATGTGCGTGGTTATCTCCACACCACCCAAGGATCCACAAAACACACGTTATCATAACACTTATCTTCCCTAAGAGCCCCTTTAACCCCTCGGTCATCTAATGGTCCAACCGACTCCCTCACAGGTTTCTTGCTTTGGATATATATATAAAAGTTTTATTATGAGTTTTTGCCTCTATGGCCAACTTCATTTCAATTTCTCTCTTCGGCTGTCTTATCAATGTTTTACACTTAACTTGACAATACTTATGTTTTATCCTATTTTCTTCAGATGGATCCTTCTTCCAATTTTTGAAGGATGTTTTTTTGGCTAAAATAGCCTCTTTCACCTCAGCTTTTAACCATGATGGTAATCGTTTTGCCTTCCTTCCACCTTTCTTAATGTGTAGAATTCATATGGACTGTGCCTCTAGGATTGTATTTTTAAACAATATCCATGCCTGTTGAGCACTTTTAACCTTTGCAGCTGTACCATTCAGTTTTTTTCTATTTTCCTCATTTTATCAAAATTTCCCTTTTGAAAGAGCTGCAGATTTGCTTATTGTCCCCCTTCCAGTTATTAGTTTAAATTTGATCATGTTATGATCACTGTTGTCAAGTGGCCCCACCATCATTACCTCTCTCACCAAATCCTGAGTTCCACTATGAAGTAAGCAGCGAGGGTTGTAGTGAAAACTGCATATAACATTGATCCGCGTCTCGACAAAGGTGCGGATCCCCATTAAAATGGAGTGGAGCCGGGAGGGCCAGTGGTTCCAGTGAGGGCAAGGTATGGGTAAGACCCCCTGAGTTGGCCATGACAGATTCCTCCAATTGAGAACGTAGCTTTTCCATAGAGGAAGCCAATGTTTCCAGGACCTGTTGTTGTTCTCGGACACAATTAGCCAGATAAGGGATAGCCTGCAAGGCAGGAGACTCCGCCTAGTCCATGGCCTTGGCAACCTGTTGCGCTGGAGGTGGACCCTTGGCCTGCTACATGATTGGTACAGCTCTCTGGTTGGATCCAGAGAGCGCCTGCCACCAGGAGGCGGAGCACACAAGGAGACAGAGGCTAACTGGAGCTTCAGCAATAACTAGAGATGTGAATCGTGTGCCCGATCGTCTTAACGATCGGGTTCGGCTGGAGGGAGAAAAAAATCTGATCGCTGGAGATGTGAAACGGAATTGGTTCCAATTCACATCGTTGATGTTTTTTTAGTGAGGCCCGACCCTTTAAAATTGACCCCTTACCTTCCCCCACCCCCCGAACCCCCCGAAAACTTTTTACGAGTACCTGGTGGTCCAGTGGGGGCGCAGGGACTGATCTCCCGCTCTCGGGCCATCGGCGCCATTTTGGCTGCCACTCAAAAATGGCGACGATGGCCCGATTAAAAAAAAACCCACCTGACCCTTTAAAGATGACCCCTTAGTTTCTGCCACCCTCCCGATCCCCCCAAAACATTTTTAAATTACCTGGTGCTCTACTGGTGGTCCCGGGAGCAATCTCCCGTTCTCGGTCCGTCGGCTGCCAATCATAAAGATGGCTCCGATGGCCCTTTGCCCTTACCTTGTGACAGGGTATCCATGCCATTGGCTGGCCCCTGTCACATGGTGGGAGCACTGGCTGGCCGGCGCCATCTTTAAAGATGGCCACCGCAATTTTTAAAGATGGCCACCGCCATCTTTAAAGATGGTGCCGGCCATCCAGTGCTCCTACCATGTGACAGGGGCTGGCCAATGGCACGGATACCCTGTCACATGGTAAGGGCAAAGGGCCATCGGCGCCATCTTTATGAGTGGCAACCGACGGCCCGAGAATGGGAGATCGTTCCCGGGACCAACACTAGAGCGCCAGGTAATTTAAAAATGTTTTGGGGGGATCGGGAGGGTGGGAGAAGTTAAGGGGTCATCTTTAAAGGGTCGGGTGGGGTTTTTTTTTTAATCGGGCTATCGGCGCCATTTTTGAGTGGCAGTCAAAATGGCGCCGATGGCCCGAGAGCGGGGGATCGGTCCCCGCGCCCCCACTGGACTACCAGGTACTCGTAAACGTTTTTGGGGGGGTGCGGGGGTGGGGGAAGGTAAGGGATTACTTTTATAGGGTCGGGGTGGGTTTAGGGGTTGTTTTGGTGTGCCGGTTTTCCCGCCCTCCCCCCAAATAACTCCCGTTAGTGGACACTAACGGGAGTAACGATTTTTCACGATAAATCATGAAAATTTATATTGTATCACGCACTGTACTGATTTTTGACGATTTAAAAAATATCGGACAATTTTTTTAAATCGTCAAAAAACGATTCACATCCCTAGCAATAACAGTCCAGGGTTTCCGCAGGTTGAGCCCTTGGGTACCTGGACTGCCTGGACATAGGTGGGCCTCTGGGGGTCTACCAGAGAGGTAGTGGAGGGGTGTGCCCACCACAAGCAAAGGTGCATGGCTGATGCAGAGTGGATGGACTAGACCCAAACTGGAAGCTCCGGAGACTTCAGGGAGGAAACAGTTCAGGAAGGTTCTCTGGGTGAGATAGGCAGCACCTGCGAGTCTAGTCAAGTGGGAGCAGCAGTTAGGCTCCAAGCAGGTTGGTCTGATAGCATTAGGCAGAAGAGAGTGTCCGAGTGAAGCGCAAGTGTCAGAACCAGAGTATCAGTCCAGGAGAAGTCAGCCAAAGCAGGGGTCAATAACAGAGTCAGTCCGAGCATAGTCAAAGCAACTGAGGGTCGGTTCCAGGCGGTAGACAAGAGAATTGTCAGGCAGGCAGTGTCAGTTCCAGGTGGCAGGCAGAGAATGGTCAGGCAGGCAGTGGTCAGTTCCAGGTGGCAGGAAAGAGAATGGTCAGGCAGGAAGTGGTCAGTTCCAGACAGCAGGCAAGAGAATGGTCAGGCAGGCATAATTCAGTACCAGAAGTCAGTCCAAAAATGTACAACCTTTGAAGGATACAGGAATACACGGAGCCACTGGAACAGAAGAACACTGGAACAGGAGAACACTGGAACAGGATGAGGCAAACTAGCACACCAACGGTGTCAACCCAATTGCCAAGGCAGGGATCAGGAGACTGAGCCCTGCCTTATATACACGGCTCTGGTGATGTCATCCGAACGCACCTCCCTCGGGTTTCCCATGCTTGTCCCTTTAAAAGACTGGACATTGGCCGTGTGCATGCCTAGGGGCGGGGCTGAGGCGGCCGAAGACACGGAGCCCTGTCGGAAGATCCACTGTGAGGCCTGCAGGGATGAGGATGCTGAGGAAGGCTGTGGTGAGCAACGAGAACGCCGAGGGTTAGTGGCAGCAGCCAGGCCAGCGCCTGTGGAGGGCAGCGCGAGATGAACAGTCCCGGTCGCGGCACCCACGCGGCTGTGACGCACAACATATCAGGTCACTGCTGTTTCTCCTTAGCTGAATAGAAGGAATCATGGAACCTTATCCTGACCGTTCATATGCAAGGGTGAAAATTCTCCTGGGTAGGATCAGGATCCTAAAAAAGAAAACTCTTCTAAAAAATAAACAGCTTTTGCAAAATATTCCTCTTCCACTCTGACAAAACCCTCACTTCCAGACCTGGGGTGCTACTGGCCAGAGATAAGTCTCTTCCCCTGGATCAGGCAATTGAAACTAAAATGAGAGCACTGTAACACTCTCCTGCTTCTCTAAAGTCTAACTCAAAATAACCACATCTATCCCTCATGCATTGCTCCTTTTAAGGAGCTAACTGACCATCCTGGTAAGCCTCTCAAGAGATGCCTACTAGGGATGATCTGCAAATTCCTACCAAAATATCTTAGCCCAAGTCTTAAGCTAGGTAATTTAGTTAGTGAAGGACCTAGAGGGTCCTTTATAGCACTGATTCACAATTAAAGATTTAAAACATTAAAAAAAGGATTTTAAGTATCCTAGTTGTCCAGGATGCATGAAAGAGCTGGAGGGGAGGGGTCACTGAGAAATATAATCTCTGAACAAATTTGGATAAATGCTTCAAAAATTATTGGTGGAGGATGTACTGCCCTCAGAATATAGTTTCTTAACTTGTGCTCCTAGATAGCTAATTAAACCTTTTCCCCAGCTTCAGATACCTGAGAAACTTAAGTTTTTGAATACCAAACACCATTTATTAGAATGATGAACATACACTGTGAATAGTAAAATGCCAAGAATAGCTGTATGGACAGCAGAGCCTGTTTCAGCTGGTATAAGTCTCTGGAAACCCAGTAGTCAGAAGAAGACAACTACAGCTGTAGAAGGAGCTGTGGATGATAATGGATGGTGAAAAAGTGCTTCTAAGGGCTTATATGAGTACTCAGGATGAGCTGTGAGCTTAAAGGGCACTTTTCTCAATAAAAATCTCTCCAGGCAGTAAATAGTCTCAAGATGCATTTGGTCAAGGGACCAATAGGAAGAGGAGAGAAAACACAAAGATATATAGAGAGAGATCAAGGCAGGAATAGGTCCAATAAGAACATTTAAAACATTCAAACAGCAGCTAACAATAACCAATTAGGAAAGGCTTAAAAATCCTGCAGAAAATCTGCTATGCAATATCATAGGATGACACAGGGTAGCAGTGTAACAAAGAAACATATACATACACTGTAGAGGCAGGAAAGGGGTCAAACACTCAATGATCTTATAAGGTCAATTTCCATTTTAGAAACTAGGCAAACTATATCAAGACATTTTTATAACTATATCTGAACCAATAATGGTGGGTACCATTCCATTTAAAGGAGGCTGCTACAAATATGATTGAATAATTAGCTGATTCTAAACCTTAATAAACTTCCATCAATATCATAAACATATTTTATAGAATCAGATTTAGATAACTACCAAAACTTCTGTTGCGACCGTCGCCGCTCGATGTCCTCATTCCGCCCACTTTACCTCTGTGACGACTCCCTCCGGGTCTGATGGACGGCTGGCTGCCACGGCGTCTCCATGCAATCTCCTTCCTGTGTCCCCGGACCGGCTCAACGTTGCAGATCCGCCATGTTACCAGCAAGGGCGCAAACCTCAGGGGCGTCCCCCTGAGATGACATCATCCACTTCTAATATTTAAAGGTCTCTATTTCACTATCTAACTGAGTTAGCAAGGACAAGGACAAGGATAAGGGTTCGCTCTATCCAAGCTACTCTGCCTCCTTGGACTTACCAGAGGCACCCGCTTCTCGGGGGCCTCGCTCTTTTCTTTACTTTCAGATTACAGATAGGAGCCGGTACTCGCTCCTCAAGGGCCTAAACCTTTCCAGCTCCTGAGCTTCTTTGAGACCTTACGTGAGTTTTGTCATCTAGTTCTGGTCATGAACTCTGTCTACTCTGCCTACTCACTTTCTACAGTTTCTCAACAGCTCAGCCATCCTGGATCGCTGTTCCAGTTCCTGAGGGACTACAGCCCTGCTGGGCATATCAGCTCACTACTGCCAACTCTGGTGGTTTCAAAAACCTATTTAATAAAAGAACTAATGTGTGTCTGTCTCCATACCCAAGCCTAGCCGGTTATCCCTCTCAGGATATCCTCCCGGGGGCGTGGTCATCTGTCACCGGCCCAGGGATCCACCCACAACTATATCAGATACATTACAGATTGCTACTCCTTAGCGAGACGATATCCGAGACACTACAAGATTGCTGACTCCTCCTCCTTTAGGAGCCATTAATATCAGATTGCTACTCCTAGCAGCAGCTTAATGTTAGATCAATAACAGATTGCTACCTCCGCAGTCTAACTCCTAACAGCCTGCTAACTCTGAACATAGACTGCTAACTCCTATCTGCTTGCTTCTCCCATCAGCATAGCAGATACTAACAACTTCTACCTTTCCTTAATGGAATGATTTTCTATTGTAAGAGAGGAGGTACAAAACAACATATGTATCTTGCTACTAGGCACTCTATTGAAAATTGCCTCCCAAAGTGATCAAAAAAATTAAATAATTCATTTCAGAATAAATACTAGACAGTTTTCATCACAGGAAAGAAAAAGAACTGGGAAGACTGAGAGAAATAGCAAATAAAGTGGACGAGCTGGAACATAGGGAGACATAATACAGAAGGAGGCATGGGAGTAAGAGAGACACACACTGGAAAAAAAGAAGCAAAAGATAAATAAAAAGTATGAGCCAGATATAATCTGGAAGTGCCTTAACATGGGTAAAACCTATTGACAATTCAATAGCATAGACTGTAGCAATTTTCAAAAGACCAGATACATAGTAACATAGTAACATAGTAATGACAGCAGAAACAGAGCAAATGGTCCATGCAGTCTGCCCATCAAGTTTCTTATGATAATATCTACTGTGCCATATATGTCAACCCTAGGTTTCTATTAAGGGTAGTCCATGCAGTTACCCCAATCCTTATGATATAGGTAGTAATATTTACAATAAAAAACCAAGAAACTGTCAAACCCATAAAAAAATACTGCTAGCAGCATTTTTACTGGGTGAGGAGCCTTCCTGAAAATTATGGCAATTCTGACTTGCTTTGCTTTTGGACTTGGCCGTAGAAGCAGTACCTATAGAGGTACAGTGTATTTCCACATGTAAAAACCCAGTTTTAAGCATGTAAATGCTTTTGAAAATCAGGCCCACAATGAATAGGGAGATGGTATACAAGGGAGAAGATCAAATGGGAAGTTATTATCTCAGAGATCAGTAGTGTTAGTAAGCAGGGAGTATGCAAAATGAAAATTTCACACATCTGTCAGCTATGATAAAAGCGTCGACTGGCCAGGATCGAAAAGGATGACTGCTCCCTGGTACCGGCCCTTTAAGCCAGCTGTGACATCATCAAAAAAGACTGTTCCTCCTCACTCCCCCCTCCCCTGGACCACTTTGTTATGCTCGCCGCCTGCGGCAGCCCCGCAATACAGCCCTCTCACCTCTCTACACAAGCTTCAGGCTCCAGCACCTCATTGCTGGCAATGGTGGGCTGCCAGTCCTGACCTCGGACTTCCACCAGTACCTCCAGCCCTGCTCCACTTCCCGGGACCTCCAGGCAGGATGCCTCCATCCGTTGGGCCTCTCTGCAGGGTTTGCGGAGAGATGCTGCTGGCGGTGCCACGACCCTCCCTAGGTGCATGTGTGCACACCAGTGAAACCTTTAAAGGCTCGTGGTGGGAACCTGGCTGTGGACCCGGATGCTGACGTCAGTTCCCTCAGCACTTAAATGCTCAGGCCTTGCACTGAAGCGTTGCCCTTGCAACAGGTCTCCTTGGTCTCCTGTTCCAGGTTTCCTCGTACTCGTTGCTTCTCTGTGGGTCTTGCTTCATGTTCTTGTTTATCCAGGTTCCTGGTTCCTGTTCCGTGTTCATCTCATCTGTGTGCTGATTGACTTCCTGGTTCTGACCACTGCTACGCCTGACCTTGCCTGCCTTCTCCGAGCCTGACCACTGCTACGCCTGACCTTGCCTGCCTTGTCCGTGACTTGACCATTGCTACGTCTGACCATGCCTGCCTTCACAGTGCCTTGACCATTGCTACATCTGACCATGCCTGCCTTCTCCGTACCTTGACAATTGCTATATCTGAACACGCCTGCCTTCTCTGGGCCTTGACCATTGCTACGAATGACTTCGCCTCAGAATTTCTTGAGTCCAGAGTTCCACATTGCTTGCTGCACCTTCCAAGTGCTGCCAGCTTCCATTCAAGTTTGTCAGTGATGCCTCTGTCTCTATCTAAGCAAACAGAATGTTGGGAATTATTAGAAAGGGAATGGTGAATAAAACGGAAAATGTCATAATGCCTCTGTATCGCTCCATGGTGAGACCGCACCTTGAATACTGTGTACAATTCTTGTCGCCGCATCTCAAAAAAGATATAATTGCGATGGAGAAGGTACAGAGAAGGGCTACCAAAATGATAAGGGGAATGGAACAGCTCCCCTATGAGGAAAGACTAAAGAGGTTAGGACTTTTCATCTTGGAGAAGAGACGACTGAGGGGGGATATGATAGAGGTGTTTAAAATCATGAGAGGTCTAGAACGGGTAGATGTGAATCGGTTATTTACTCTTTTGGATAGTAGAAAGACTAGGGGGCACTCCATGAAGTTAGCATGGGGCACATTTAAAACTAATCGGAGAAAGTTCTTTTTTACTCAACGCACAATTAAACTCTGGAATTTGTTGCCAGAGGATGTGGTTAGTGCAGTTAGTATAGCTGTGTTTAAAAAAGGATTGGATAAGTTCTTGGAGGAGAAGTCCATTACCTGCTATTAAGATCACTTAGAGAATAGCCACTGCCATTAGCAATGGTAACATGGAATAGACTTAGTTTTTGGGTAATTGCCGGGTTCTTATGGCCTGGATTGGCCACTGTTGGAAACAGGATGCTGGGCTTGATGGACCCTTGGTCTGACCCAATATGGCATTTTCTTATGTTCTTATGTTCTTATCCTCTAGACACAGACCATTAAGGCTTCGGCCTCTCTTTGCTCAGGCACCTTCAGTTCCTTCTTGTTCCTTGGTGCTTGATTTCCTGTTCCATATCCCGTCCAGGATAGGACCACGCCATCTGCTGGCTGCTGTCTCTGGGCTGAACCATCTACTACCTGTACTTAACCTCGAGGCCCGCCTAAGTCCTGCCGGCCCTGACGCCCGAAAGCTCAACCCAAGGGGAACGTGGGCTGGTATAGGTGAAGATCCAGTAGCCTCCAGCTTCAGCCCTCTCCACCTGCTGATGGTGGGGACCCGTAGGCCCTCACCTATGGGTTGCGTCAACCCCACCTCAGCCTAAGGATCCACCTCCTATGCAAAACACTTCAGCGGTGTGATGGTGGCACCAAGAAACAGTACATGAAGGAGAGGGGGGAAAGATCAGCGGAGCAGAAAGTCGGGCAGGGGAGGTAAATGTCATGCCACCACTGGAGTTCCATCTGGCATCGGGTCACATCAGGCCTCCACATGTGATGCCTGGTTACAGATGGGCTCCAGGCATGGGGCATGGAGCCCAGGGCACTGGCCCATGTAGATTTTTGTTTAGTTTTATGCATATTCTTCAAGACTGGCATATAGCCAAAAACATTCTTCACTATTGACATTACTAAAAACATTTCCATGCAATATTTAAACAAAAAATATTGAGGCTTGCCAGTTTCATGGCATTTTATTACTTAGAAAAAAAGCAGACAAAAAAAGGAGGGTGGAAGTTGTAAATGTAGCAAAAGGATTACATTTTTCATTTGCTTAAACATGTTCCTTTTAGATTAAATGACAATAAAATTATGAATTGTTTTCTTTTTAGATTTGTATCTTACCTTTCCACAAAACTACTGAGTGGATAATTTAAAATATGTGGAAAAGACATTGAGGTGGATATTAAAAAGGGGTTGTCCAGCTACAGTAAATTTGGGAATGCAGGAAAAACCCTGATTTTTTATTCTGCCCTGCTGACCAGCTATATTTTAATTGGATAAATTATCCCCCAGCTAAAACTTAGTTGGATTAAAAAGGGCATGTGGCATTCAGGGGGCACGGTTAAATTTAACCAGATCTTCAGGGCTAACTAGGTAAAGATTATCCAGCTAACTAGTTGGAAAACTAGCAGCTCTAAAGTTAACCTTTTAACAACAACAACAACAACAAAAGCCTAGCATGCAGAGTGGGGTCAGTCTCTCACCCAAACCTCTCCATTAAAACAGGTGATCAAATTCCATCTCTCTCAACCCCCAAAAATGGCCCCCTCCCTGGTCTGAATACTAAGAGCCTTAGAGCTGATAGCTTCTGGCAGCTTCATATTAATTATTCACTTCACTTCATGTGCAATGACTAGAACCTTCAATGACAGCTGTAAGTGAAGGATCCAATCAGAAATGAATAACTTTTACTGATTTAATTAGTATCTTGCCTTTTAAAACTTTGAAAGAAATACTCTAATCGTCTTGAACAGCTATTTGCAACCTTCAAACCTCTAGTAGAGTATCACTGTATTTAAGATAAATAATGTGAGCAAGCACCTTTAGAATCTGTAAGAAATCCTAGGCTATAAGTAATCTGCAGTCAACCATGGGAGACACTATCATGCTCTCTTACAGTGACCAAATGACCAGATTTACTAAATCATCACACATAATCTAATCACAGTTTATAAATATGCAAATAAGAGGCTCTATCAGGTGGAAACCTGAATAATCATTTGAATCACCAGTGCAAGTGTGAAATGTCATTGATGAATAACAGTGGATGATAAACAAGGATTCCCTCAAGAGTGAAATGCATGCAAATGTGAAAATCAAGTATATTAAAGTGCTGGACTGAGTCACTATTAAGCACAATAGACAACTGTAGCTGCAAAAATCAGTCAGAAGTATTTTATTGAAGAAACATATGGAAGAGAAATCTTCAATGACTTTTTTAATGTAATCATTTTTTCTTTATACCTGTTTTATTAGATGAATGCTGGCATTCTCCCCATAAACTATGTGACGTTTCTGTCCACTCAGTTTCTAGCTGACCCATATGAATAAGTGACCTATAGTATTACCTATTTTTGATATTCATTGAGATTAGACCTCTAAAAAGGTAACGCTTTTGAAGTATTAGGTATGTTCAGATCAGATTCATGAGCCATCCCAGACTGTAAAAAACTTGCTACTTTATGGAATTCAACCAGCCCATTAACTTTATATTGCATAAAAGTACTAGGTTAGGAATTTTAATTAAATGGGTTTGCACTTCCTTAATATCTAATCTTTTCCTTTGAACTGTTAGTAATAGATTTTTATCAATCAATTTGAGTTCGATTCACGCAATTTGGATTTTACAGCAGAAAGATATTTGCTGAGTTTGTTGGATATAAATAATCATACCCATGTTTAAAAGTAAAGCTCAAACCACAAGCAACCGAGCTATGGCCAGCATTCAAACTGGCCATAGGCAGTTTTAAGATCTGCCTATAAGAGAGCCCTATATGTTAACCGGGATTGGCTATTTCTTCCATCACGAAGAGATGATAATTCTTCCCTAAACTGCATTTTGCCTTTTTCACCATCTAGCCATGCGATATCGATTATTCTCAAAAAACATTGGTCTTCCCTAGCACTCTCTAATATGTTTCAAAGCTCTTTAAGGCTCACGTACCGTAGAGGGAAAAACCTCCGAGACATCCTGACTAACTCAGATTTTCTATCGACACGCTCTAGTGGCATACAGATGGGCACTCACAGACCCTGTGGAAACTGTTCGGTATGTAAACACACAACCACTCTCTCCCAATTTACTGAACCCCTTACTACAAGGTGTTATACCCTGCGTCAAGATTCAGACTGTGCCTCTGTAGGCGTAGTATATATCATCCGTTGTCCCTGTGACATGTTATACGTAGGTAAAACTAAAAGACAGATTCGTACCCGAGTGATTGAACATAGATCAAATATAAAACATTCCCGAAACTTGGCCCCTCTAGTTGATCATTGGCTAGCACACTCTCACACAGTATCTGACTTATTCTTCTTTGTTTTAGAAACTGTTACACCCTCATTGCGTGGTGGTGACTTTGACATTTTATTGACACGTTGTGAACAAAGGTGGATACATCGGTTAGATTGTGTGACACCGAAGGGCCTTAACAAAGAAATCGAATGGTTTCACTTTACATGATTTTGATAGGTTGCAGCTGACACATCTCCATCTGTGATTGGTTGGCTTTTCCTCTCCTCTGATTGGTTTGTAAAATCTGGTTGGCGCGAGTTTTGACAGCTTTAAAGTTGGTTCGGATCCTTGCTTGAACGCACTCCATGCCAGGAACTTAAGAATTCCGTCTAAAGGTAAAATGTATACGTGCACTAACTTGTACTGATTCTGTACCATTACCATTTCTCATACAGTCCTTTGTAATTTAATTTTTAGAATTTCCTGTTTAAGTTTATGGGCATCCCTCCCGACGCAGCCGCTGGCGAAACACGGGACCGTGTCGGGGGACCCCGTGTGCATGAAAGACTATGCATTATAACAATGGAGTTGCCAATTTTTGAATAAATGAAACTATATATTTATACACCTGAGTGAAGTGTTGGGACTGTATTACTCAATACCAGCATTTGTGTTGGATTTCTAAAAGTAAAGCTCAAAAGTCTATCTGTCTTAGAAAAACTGAATAAACCTATTTCATGTAGGGATTTTAGGCTGTCCCCTGATTAGAACCGAATAATAAATTATCTTCATTACAACAGCATGTCTGTTGATCAACAGTACAAGCAAAACTTATGCAAAAAGAACTATGAAACGTTTATAAGGGACAAAGGAGACAGACTCAGGAGTAACATAAAATATTTCTAAACAGAGAGGGTAGTGGATGCATAAACAGCCTCTCAGTAGATATGATGGAGGCAAAAACAATAATATAATTCAATAAAAGCATAAACAACACACTTAGGATCCTTAGTTGTGATAAGTGAAGGGGAAATTAGAATTCAACTAATATTCTAATAATCAATGTGATTGTATCAAGAAGTAACAGGGGAAGTCTGGATGGATTTTATAGTCCTTCTCTGCCATCATATTAGGGATATGCATTTGTTTGAAAAAACAAAACAAAAACCAACAGGTAAAACAGAATGAATGAGACCATTTTTTGTTTCACTTTTAAGTCTCCAAAAACAAATGTAGGGTACTGCTGAAAATCACAAACATTTTCATTTCCATTCATTTTCATTTCCCATTATAGTCTATGCGCAAAGCAAAACAGCAGCAGCTAGATTACTTTTTTTTCCATTAAGATAGCAACCATCCAGTGATGTCAGAGTTCCCCAGTCTCCCTGGAGCTAAAGCAGGAAGATGCAAGCTAGCTCCTATATTAAGTGACACTGACTTCCTTCCACTGAAAGGTTTGAGCATGTGCAAAGAAATGCCATTTTAAGATTACTTCTCTGTTGGATTTCACAGGGGAAGAGTTTGTTTCATGAAGCTCTGTCTGAGTGAAAGAAAAGGTTTAAAAAAGAAGGGGCGAGAAGAATTTGGGCAAACGTTTTGTTATTGTCATCACTGCTTTTCTCATTATCAGGCCAATGCAAAAAGGTGTGCTCTGCCTAGCGCATGGGTTTACTCAAGGTTGGGCGCATGTTTTGGGTGCGCAAGAATAGCGTCTGTTGCAGGGATTAGTGAGTCCAAAATACGTGCCTTAACAAACGAGTATTATTATTTTTAGTATTATTAAAAACTTTATATACCATCTGTAAATCATGTTAACCAAGTGGGGGTACAATAAAATATAAATGGAGCTAAAATGAAATTATAATAAAACAAATGGAGCACCGTATAAATAATTAAAAGACAATCATAGCAATTCACAATATAGGGGGTACAATAAAATATAAATGGAGCTCAAACCAAATTATAATAAAAGAAAGGAAGTTCAGTATAAATCATTAAAAGAAAATCATAATTCACAATATAGAAAAACAATTTCAAAAATTAAATTTAAATTAAATTAATAATCACGAGTAATATACATAACTAAAAAATAACTGTGGCCACTTTGTTGTTACAAAATATTATCAAATGCCTGGTTAAAAAACAAATGGTCATTCATAAAATTGTGTTATGACACTATCACAGGCATCAGAACCCTAATACCCTCGATAACACCATAACGCATGCGATAAATAATACATCGCGAGATGCATATGAAAACTATTTACATTTAATCAAAAGGGAGGAGTTGGGCAGTTTTTATGAAAATGAGATGTGTTTAACATTATGTGCAATAACATTACACACAATATGTCCAAAACAGGATTTTAAATATCACAAATCTTCTTTCAGAGGGAGAGAGAGAGAGGGAGAGAGAATCTCTAGGGTGGCAGACCTACTAGTCAACTATTTTTACCACTGTAGGAGGGTCAACTAGTAACTAGATATAAGTTTTGGTGGTGGTCAAGTGTTTGGGGGGCAGTTATAGTTAAACAGCACAGTACACATCAGTGAAGATTTGATGAGATTTGGAGTGAGAAAAGCTACACAAAGACGAGATTTGTACAATGTTTTCTTGCTTTAGCTTGAGACCAGCTAGGTAGAGAGTGCATCAAACTAGCTTGAAAGTACAATGAGCAAATCTTAAATAATGAAAATACCTGTCTGGGTTATTCTCAGCTTGTGAAGTGAAACTATCAGAGGTGCAATAAATTTGGGGGTAGATTTTTAAACCTACGCAAGTGTGTCCATGTGCACATGCTACCCGATGTGCACACATGGACCTGTGATTTTATAACATGCACAGGTATGCGCAATTTATAAAATCAGGGGTCGGCGTGTGCAAGGGGGTGCACAATTGGGCACCTTGTGTGCACCGAGCCCACGCCAAGCTGCACTGCCTTCCCCCGTTACCTCCCAGGCTGCTCCAAAATCGAAATGGCCTCTACCCCCCACTTGGTACAGACATGTGAGGTTGTGGTGCCGTTATATTGATGACATCCTCCTGGTATGGTCTGGTACTAGGAAGGATTTTGAAAGATTTTTTCAATATTTGAATGCCCAAGATGGGAATTTGAAATTTACTTGCGATGTTCAAGAACAGTGGGTCCCTTTTTTGGATATGAGGGTTGGTAAGAAAAATGGATTTTTGGTGACGGAATTATACCGAAAGACAACAGATAGAAATGGATTATTGCATTTCAATAGTTTTCATCCCAAACATATCAGAGAAAATATCCCTTTGGGACAATTTTTTAGAGTGAGAAGGATCTGTACAGATATGCCATCCTTTAAAAAACATGCTAAGGATTTACAAGAAAGATTTAAAGCACGGGGTTATCCGGATCGTGTAGTCAATCACGCGTATAAAAGAGTGCGTTATATAAATAGGGATCTTTTATTACAACCCAAAAAGACTCAGAAATCTCATTCATTAGTCTGTGTATTACCCTATTCAAACAGAGTAGGGGATTTAATACAGGTTATCAAAAACCACTGGCATTTAGTCAGTGGTTTTGTAGGTATGCAAGTCCCTCCGATGTTTTCCTTTAAGAGATCTCAAAATCTCAGGGATATTTTGGTGCACTCAGATTTAGGAAGTGGAGAAAGTAGAAAAGAGATGAATGGGGGACATTATCCATGTACAGGTTGTAGTGTCTGTAAGTTCAGTTTGTCAGTAAATTTTTTTATCCATCCGGTTTCTGGAAAAAAGATTTATTTGAGAACTAAAACTACGTGCCAATCCAGTTCAGTAGTATATATTGTGCAATGTCCTTGTGGATTGTTTTACGTGGGGAAAACAACAAGAAAAGTTAGAATTCGGATATTAGAACATTGCAGTAGGATTCGGAACGAGGTTGAAACTGCTCCACTGGTAAAACACTGGCAAGAATATCACCATACAGTGGAAGAGCTTCGTTTTTTTATGATATAAGAAATACACAATAGACGTGGAGGTAATATTAATAAAACATTGCTATGTTTGGAGCAAAGGCTGATCTTTTCTTTGGGAACGTTGTGGCCCAAGGGTTTGAATGACAAAATAGATTGGGTAGTTTGTCTTTAGGCTAATTACTATTGACCTTGGTTGGTGAAAAAAATAAGTAAAGAAAAGGGTTTCTTTCACTTTAAATGAAAGTGTTGCCTTTCGGTTCTGCCTTTGAAGTAAGTGTGATTGTGTAGTAGGGCTGTGTTGAAATTAGGTGGGAGGGTAGAATAGAGAGGCGGAGACAGATTTGGACTTCTGTTTTGATTGGAGCAAGGAGGTATAAAAAAGAAGAGGGGAAGTGGTTTCCTCACTTCCCTTGTTTCACTTCATGCCGGCATCTGTTTGAATGTTACGAAGGTGGCAGTGCGTTAAGATTTACAAGATATGGTGAGTTTTTCCTTCACTTTGTTACTCATGTTTATGGGGGTTGGAAAGGAAAAAGTGTTTTTCCTTGTTGGTAGGAATCTTTAAATGATTGGAATGATTGTTTTAATTCGCTCAGGTAACTCACAAAAGAAGGGTGGAAGAAGTATTTAAACCTAAGCGTCTGGGCAAATACTTGTTGAAAAGACGTGGAGCAGCATGAATGGAATGGTATACTGATATGTACGTCTAAGAGAAATCTTGTTGAGGACGTACAGGTAAAAGCTATCTATTGAGTGTCTTTTGAAGATTATAAATATAAAAAAATTTCTTTGATGAAAATTTATTGAAAATCATGTTAATTTGATTTTATTAAACTTTATAGATGAGATCCTTTCAGAAATATGTGATGAGCATGAACAGATGAGCAGTAGGAGATTCGTTTATATATCTCCTGAGGAAGCCTGTGGGTGAAACATGTTGAGAGAATAAGAAAGAATAAAAGAAGAATTAAAGAATTTGTTGTTTTCTAAATGAGTGATAATTTATGATAAATGGGATTTTCTCTGCTTATTTAATAAATTGTATTTATTTATTTATTTATTTTATTTATTTATTTTAAGTTTTTCTATACCGGCATTCGCGATGGGTATCGCATCATGTCGGTTTACAATTAACAAGTGAAGAGGTAACAAGAGGTCATAAATAACAATAAATAACAAAAATTAAAAAAGGTAGTAGTAATAGTAACAATATACAAGTGAAAGTTAAGGGTTGCAGTTACAATAAAACAGGGTAGTAATAACTTGGAACAGAGAAAAGAAGCTGGGGTTTTTAACTAGATACATATGGTACATATATGCATATCAATGCATTTGAGGTAATAACGAATTGCCCTAATGCTGTGGAGTTAATTTCTATGTTAAGGTAAAGTCAGAGTGATTAGTCAAAGACTGATTAAGGTTCAGTTTAGGTCAGGAAATGCTTTCATAAAAAGCCATGTTTTGAGTCTTTTCCTGAAATTGGGGAGGCAGGGTTCCTGTCGCAAATCTGGTGGGATGGAGTTCCACAGTGATGGTCCTGCGGTGGAGAAAGCCCTGTCTCTGGCTGTTATGTGTCGCATAGTTTTGGAATGTGGTATTTGTAAGGATTCTTTGTAGGACTCTCTGATTGGTCTATTTGAAGTAAATATTTTGAGAGGAATTTGAAGGTTGAGCTGAGAGTGTTGATGTATGGTTTTGTAAATAATGGTAATGGACTTATAAATAATTCTGTAGTGAATTGGCAGCCAATGTAAGTCTTTGAGAATTGGTGATATGTGATCTCTTCTCCGGGAGTTTGTTAATATTCTTGCAGCCGTGTTTTGAACCATCTGAAGGGGTTTAGTGTGAGAAGAGGGAAGACCTAATAGTAAGGAGTTGCAGTAATCTAGTTTCGCGAATATTATTGATTGAAGAATTGATCTATAGTCTTGAAAGTGAAACAGTGGTCTTATTCTTTTTAAGACTTGGAGTTTATAGAAACAGTCCTTAGTGGTTTGATTTATGAATGATTTAAGGTTTAGCTTATTATCAAAGACCCATAATATATTGTAATATATTGTAAGAAAGGAAGTTTTGGCATGTAACTCAATCTGAGAGGATTGGGACAGTTTATATGAAGATAGTAGAAGTATGTAAGAGTATGTATGATGTATGAATGGAGGGAGAATTTTTAGATGCATAGTTTTGTGGGTAATATGTTAAATATTTAAAGATTGTTGTAATATATTTTTTCTATGCAATACAGAATAAGAAAATATATGTCACTTTGTATGGTTTTGAGTTGATAGTTGTGTGATATATAATTTAAGTAGCCAAAATAATTATATCCTGTCATATGACAGGGCAAAGGTAGCGCCGGCGCCATTTTGGTTCCTGTCCCCCGACGTCACGAGCGTAGGAGATCGCTCCCGGACCCCCACTGGACCCCCAGGGACTTTTGGCCAGCTTGGGGGGGGGGCCTCCTGACCCCCACAAGACTTGCCAAGAGTCCAGCGGGGGTCCGGGAACGACCTCCTGCACTCGAATCGTGTTGCCGTAATGAAAAATGGCACCGGCCTTACGGCCATACGGCCGGCGCCATTTTGCAATACGGCAATATGGCCATATTTTAAAGGGTCGGGTGGGTCTTTTCAAAATGGCGCCGGCCATATGGCCATATTGCCATATTTTGCTTTGCAAATATGGCCGTATGGACATATTGCCATTTTGCTTTGCAAAATGGTGCCGGCCGTATGGACATATTTTAAAGGGTCGGGTGGGTCTTTGCAAAATGGCGCCGGCCGTATGGCCATATTGCCATATTGCAAAATGGCACCGGCCGTATGGCCGGCGCCATTTTTCATTACGGCAACACGATTCGAGTGCAGGAGGTCATTCCCGGACCCCCGCTGGACTTTTGGCAAGTCTTGTGGGGGTCAGGAGGCCCCCCCCAAGCTGGCTAAAAGTCCCTGGGGGTCCAGCGAGGGTCCGGGAGCGATCTCCTATGCTCGTGACGTCGGGGGACAGGAACCAAAATGGCGCCGGCGCCATTTCTATCAATGCACCCGTGGCCCGAGAGTGGAAGATCACACCGGGACCCCCCCACTGGACCCCAGGTAATTTAAGACATTTTGGGGGGGTTCGGGAGGGTGGAGGATTTATTTTAAAGGGTCGGATGGGTTTTAGGTTTGTTTTAGTGTGCCGGTTTTCCCGCCCTCCCCCTTCCCCTCCCCCTTCCCCCGAATTACGATTTTTGACGATAAATCAGGGGAATTCCTATTATATATCGCCTCTAACGATTTTTGACGATTTAAAATATATAGGAAGATATTTTAAATCGTCAAAAAACGATTCACATCCCTAATGACCATTTACGCACATAACCTTTTGAAAATCCGGCCCTTAATGTGTATTGCAGTAAAAAACCTATGCTACTCTGTATCTCAAAAATTTCCCTAACCACACCCTTTTTTTTAAATCATGTGTGCTGTTCATGTGAAATTTATAGCAAAATGATGAATCTAGGTCAATGCTTTTACTACCTTTCTAAACTTTATATATTTTGTTTCTGAGTGAATATCAAATGGTATTGTATTCCACAACAAGGGAGCCTGGTAGCTAAAGGATTAATCCCATTTGACTCCAGGTGAATTACAGATCACATAGGAAGAGATAACAGATTCTTCTGAGAAGAATGTAGAGAACATAGTGGAGTATAAGGAACTAAAAGTCTAGTAAGATCTAATGGATAACTAGTGTGTAACACTTGAAAAGTGAGAAATGCTAAGAGAAATCAGGGAAGCTAACCAATTTGGCAGTGCAATAATAATGGGAGATTTCAATTACCCCAATATTGACTGGGTAAATGTAACATCAGGATTTGCTAGAGACATAAAGTTCCTGGATGAAATAAATGACTGTTTCATGGAGCAATAGGTTCAGCAACCAACAAGTGAGGGAGCTATTTTAGATTTAATTCTCAGTGGAATGCAGGATTTGGTGATAGAGGTAATGGTGGTGGGGCCACTTGGCAACAGTGATCATAACATGATCAAATTTAAACTAATAACTGGAAGGGGGACAATAAGTAAATCTGCAGCTCTAACACTAAACTTTCAAAAGGGAAACTTTGATGAAATGAGGAAAATAAAAAAAACCTGAAAGGTGCAGCTGCAAATAAAGTGTTAAACAGGTATAGACATTGTTTAAAAATACAATCCTAGAGGCGCAGTCCATATGTATTCTGTGCATTAAGAAAGGTGGAAGGAAGGCAAAACAATTACCGTCATGATTAAAAGGTGAGGTGAAAGAGGCTATTGTAGCCAAAAAAATATCCTTCAAAAATTGGAAGAAGGATCCATCTGAAGAAAATAGGATAAAACATAAGCATTGTCAAGTTAAGTGTAAAACATTGCTAAGACAGATGAAGAGAATTTGAAATGAAGTTGGCAATAGAGGCAAAAAACTCATAATAGAAACTTTTTAAAATATATCCAAAGCAAAAAACCTGTGAGGGAGTTGGTTGGACCATTAGATGACCGAGGGGGTAAAGGGGCTCCTAGGGAAGATTCATTTCATTTCATTTTATTTTTCATTTATTAAAATGTATTAATCGCCTACCACAAAGAGGCCTAGGTGAGAAGATAAGGCCATTGCAGAAAGACTAAGGAGTAGATTTTTTTAAAAAGCGCGATATCGTACTTTTGTTCGCGCAGCAGGCGCAAACAAAAGTACGCTGGATTTTATAAGATACGCTCATAGCCGCACGAATCTTATAAAATCCTGGATCGGCGCGCGAAAGGCTGCCGATTTTGGGCAGCCTGCGCGTGCCGAGCCACGCAGCCTGCCTCCGTTCCCTCCGAGCCCGCTCCGAAATCGGAACGGCCTCAGAGGGAACTTTCTTTTGCCCTCCCCTCACCTTCCCCTCCCTTCCCCTACCTAACTCACCCCCCGGCCCTATCTAAACCCCCTCCTTACCTTTGTCCCTCGATTTACGCCTGCTAGAAGCAGACGTCAATCTACGCATGCCAGCAAACTGCTGGCGTGCCGTCATCCGACCCGGGGGCTGGTCCGGAGGCTGGACCACCAGGCCAGCGCCACGCCCCAGGTCCCGCCCCCGGAACGCCACGTCCCGCCCCAAAACGCCACATCATTTGGCCCCGCCCCCAACACGCCCCCTTCAAAAAACTCCGCGTCCTGGGGCTCTGCGCGTGCCGGCGGCCTATGCAAAATAGGCGCGCCGGCACACGAGGGCCCTGCTCATGTAAATCCGGGCGGATTTACGCGAGCAGGGTATTTAAAATCTGCCCGTAAATGAATTATTTGCTTCCATGTTTACTAATGAGGATGTTGGGGAGATACCAGTTCCGGAGATGGTTTTCAGGGGTGATGAGTCACACAAACCGAATGAAATTGCTGTGAACCTGGAAGATGTAGTAGGCCAGATTAATAAACTAAAGAGTAGCAAATCACCTGGATCGGATGGAATGCATCCTATGGTACTGAAGGAACTAAAAAATGAAACTTCTGATCTATTAGTTAAAATTTGTAACCTATCATTAAAAGCATCCATTGTACCTGAAGACTGGAGGGTGGCCAATGTAACCCCAATATTTAAAAAAGGCTCCAGGGATGATCCGAGTAACTATAGACCAGTGAACCTGATTTCAGTGTCGGGAAAAATAGTGGAAACTATTCTCAAGATCAAAATTGTAGAGCATATAGAAAGACATGGTTTAATGGAACACAGTCAACATGGATTTATCCAAGGGAAGTCTTGCCTAACAAATCTGCTTCATTTTTTTGAAGGGGGTTAATAAACATGTGGATAAATGTGATACAGTAGATGTACTGTATTTGGATTTTCAGAAGGCTTTTGACAAAGTCCCTCATGAGAGGCTTCTAAGAAAACTAAAAAGTCATGGGATAGGAGGCGATGTCCTTTCATGGATTACAAATTGGTTAAAAGACAGGAAACAGAGAGTAGGATTATATGGTCAATTTTCTCAGTGGAAAAGGGTAAACAGTGGAGTGCCTCAGGGATCTGTACTTGGACCGGTGCTTTTCAATATATATATAATTGATCTGGAAAGGAATACGACTAGTGAGGTTATCAAATTTGTAGATGATACAAAATTATTCAGAGTAGTTAAATCACAAGCGGATTATGATATATTACAAGAGGACCTTGCAAGACTGGAAGATTGGGCATCCAAATGGCCGATGAAATTTAATGTGGACAAGTGCAAAGTGTTGCATATAGGGAAAAATACCCCTTGCTGTAGTTACACGATGTTAGGTTCCATATTGGGCCACCAATAGTGTCTTTGCAACATCTCTAAGGTCCTGGCATGACCCGGATAGCCTGCCAACTTGGAATGATGAGCCCATTTCAGAACTGGTTCACGTAGTCTACTCGGAACGACTGTTTTCCCAGTAGGAACTGTAGTGGTCACAGCAAGGGATATACAGGCAGGATCAATAATGAAACTAGAAACTTCAGGGACATCTTCAGGTTCAAATGATCTGGATAGTGCATCAGCGTGGAGGTTCTTGGAACCTGGGCGGAAACAGAGGACGAAGTTCAAATGTTCGAAGAAAAGTACCCATCGGGCTTGATGAGGGTTCAGGAGTTGAGCCTCTTTAAGGTGCTCAAGGTTCTTATGGTCAGTGAAGATGGTAAACTTGTGTTGTGCCCCTTCCAACCAGGGGTGCCACTCTTGGAGGGCCAACTTGACTTCGAGGAGTTCACAGTTACCAATGGTATAAAGCTGTTCTGTAGGAGAAAACATGTGAATAGAAAGAGGATGAAATCAGTTTACCCTTAGGGGAATACTGGCTCAAGACGGTTCCTGCGCCGATTGCAGAGGCGTCGACCTCTACGACAAATGTACATTTAGGGTCCGAGTGCTGCAGGTAAGGGCCAGAACAGAAAGCCTCCTTGATCGTCTGAAAGGCGGCTAGTGCTTTAAGTGTCCACACCCGAGTGTTGCCCCCTTTCCTAGTCATAGCGGTGAGCAGGGCAACTAGGGAAAAATAATTTGTAATGAAGCTCCGGTAATAATTGGTAAATCAAAGAAAACATTGAAAGGCTTGGAGGCCTACTGGCTGGGGCCAGTCGTGGATCCCCTGGACTTTCTCAGGGTCCAATAAAATCCTCGGTCAGAAATGATATAACCTAGGAAGGGTAAGTGATTACACTCAAACAGGCATTTTTCCAGCTTGGCATACAAATGGTTCTCTCTCAGGCAATGGAGGACGATCCGAATGTGATCTCTGAAAGATTCAAGGTGTTTAGAAAAGATCAGGATGTTGTCAAGGTATACAACTACGAAGAAATACAGAAGATCTCGGAAGATTTTGTTCATAGGGTGTTGAAAGACTGCTGGGGCATTGCATAACCCACAGTGTGTTTGTAGTGACCGTCCCTTGTATTAAATGTGGTTTTCCAAATATCATCAGGTTGATTGCGTACCAAGTTGTATGCACCCCTCAGATCCAACTTGGAGAAGATCCATGCCCCTTCAAGGCGATCGAACAGCTCACTAATGAGGGGCAGTGGGTATGAGTCTTTGTGGGTTATGGCATTGAGGCCCCTGTAATCAATACAAAGGCATAGACCACCGTCCTTTTTCTTAATGAAGAAGAACCCCGCACCTGTAGGGGAGTCAGACGGACAATGAATCCTTTTTCTAGGTTCTCTTTAATATACCCAGACATAGCTTGAGTCTTAGGTTGAGACAACGGGTAAGTTCTGCCTTTGGGAAGCATAGTGGCTCAGCAGGAGTTCAATAGGATAGTTGAACTTGGTAACGGAGGCAGGGTATCCGCTTTCTGCTTCGAGAAGACATAGTTGAAGTCAGAATACTGCAGAAGCAAACCAGGTAAAGTAACAGATTTCAGGACAGGAACTACTGAAGATACGGAATGCAAACAAGTTTTCTGGCATTTGGAGCCCCACTGTACCAACGGCAGGGGTGCCAAATGAACTGGGGTTTGTGGTCCTGGAGCCAGGGCAACCCAAGGATAACCGGAAGGGTTGATCGCTTCAATACGTAGAAAGACATCTCCTCCTCGTGGAGAGTGCCCACGGTAAAGCAAACAGCCACCGTCTGATGAGTGATGAGTCCGGGAAGATGGTCTCCCTGGATGAAGTCAATGGAGAGACTCACCTCCAATGGCTAGAGAGGAATATTCAGGAGCTTGACAATGTCATCCATAATGAAGCTGCCGCTTTCTCCGGTATCAACAAGAGCAGTGGTAGCGAAGGTGTCAACCTTGATGCCCAGGGATACAGGAAGCAAGAGTTGAGGACCAGTAACAGTTGCGCCCAAGCTCGGGACCCCCGCCTGGTTTAGGCATTGCAGTTTCCCAGCAGAACCAGGCAGGACTGCAGACGATGTCCAGAAGTGCCACAGTAAAGTCAAAGGCCCTCCTTCCACTGAAGGAGATGTTCGGTCAAAGACAAATGCCCACGATTCACCTCCATAGGTTCCACCATAGAGGGAGGTGGTGATGCTGAAGTTTTCACTGGAGGACAGGAGGCACTTGAGGGACGTGCTATAGGAGAGCTTGGAGCCTTTACTTCTAGGCGTCTTTGCCGGAGACGATGATCAATCTTACCGGCAAGGGAAATCAGGTCCTCTAGAGACGTGGGAGTCTTACGGATAGAGAGCTCATCTTTGAGAGTACAGGAGAGTCCATCTAGGAAGATGGATTGCAGATAATCTTCTTGCCACCCAAGCTCCGTGGCCAGAATCCTAAACTCCACCGTATACTTGGAGAGGGTCCCTGCCCCTTGACGGATTTGGAGTAAGTTATGGCTGGCAATAGCCTGGCGGCCTGGATCTTCAAAGGTCTGCTTGAAGAGAGCGAGGAATTCAGATAACTTGGAAAGAATGGGATCAGAATGTTCCCATAAGGAAGAGGCCCAAGCCAGAGCCTTCCCATCCAGATGAGACAGGATGAAGGTCACCTTGGTGATTCTCTTCAAGAACAACGAGGGTTGTAGTGCAAACTGCATGAAGCACTGATTAAGGAAGCCACGACAGAAGCGTGGGTCCCCATTATATCGAGGAGATCCAGGAAGTGCCAAAGATGCTTTCGGAAGCATGGTGGCCAAGTGGCCCACAGGATTGGCCAAAGCTGTATATTGTAGCTGGGAATGAAGTTCTTCCACAGAAGGGGCCAGTGTTTCCAAAGCTTGATGATGTTGTTTAACTGGGCGGCCAAACCTGGTAGGGCCCTGGAGGCGGGAGAATCTGCTGAGTCCATTGCCTTGGCAACTTGTTGCGCTTGGTGGTGGACCCTTGTCCTGAGGCAGTAGAGAACCGCCTCCTGGTAGGGACCCGGAAGCAACTGCCCCAGGGGGCGGGGCACTGGAGGAGACAGAGGCTGGGAAGAGCTTCACAACTGGAAGCCTGAGGTCCCCCCGGGAGGAGCCCGTACGGACCCGGGCCGCTTGGACTTAGGTGGGCCTCGCAGGGTCTCCTGGAAGGGTGGAAGTCAGGCGTGCCCACAGACATAAGGGGAGCGTGGTCAGGTTCGAGACTAGAGGTCAGATGGATCAAGGAGGACCAGAATAGTGTAGGTGATGAAAAGGGTAGGAACAGAGCCAGAATCTAGAGACGTGATCAAGCAGGCAGCGGTCAGAGTCCGGGGGTCAGTCCGAGAAGTAGTCAGCAAAGCAGAGGTCAGGTTCTAGAGGTCACACAAGGTCACAGGCAGGCTGAGGTCAGAAGGCAGGCAGCAGACAGACGAGTCTAGGAACAATCTGAGGTCAGGAGGCAGGCAGCAGGCAGGCAGGTCGAGGAACAGACTGGAGTCAGGAGGCAGGCAGTAGACAAGCAGGTCAAGGAAGAAGCCGAGGTCAGTACCAGTAAGACAATCCAGAGGTACTACTTGGGGAGACGGACAGACGAACAGGAACAGGTGGACGCTGGAGTACTAAGAAGCAGGAACAAGGCAGGAACAGAACTGGAACAGAAGGATCCTGGAACGAGACTTGGAACAAGACTGGAGCAAGATACAAATGCAGTGACAATCTAGTATTCACACCAACCCGATTGCCAAGGCAAGGAAGTACAAGTAGGGACTTCCTTATAACAGGGAATCAATCAGGGCGCGCCGTGGAGCTAGGACCTGCCCTTGGCCCTACAAGAGGCCAGGCGGTCCACGTGCGCGCATGTTGGGGCGTAGCCAACACAGCCGAGGACGCCGAGCTCCAGTGTGAGGCCTGGTGTGCAGTGGAAGGCCCGGCGACCGCCGCCACGGGACGCCAAGGTCTGGAAGCGCTTGCAGCTGCCGCTAGGGAGGCCGACCCGGGACCTTCCGTGAAACCATGAAGGTGAGCAGGCCCGTGTGTGGGCCGGGCATGGACGGGATGCGTAACAATAGCCACTGCTATTAATTGCATCAGTAGCATGGGATCTTCTTAGTGTTTGGGTAATTGCCAGGTTCTTGTGGCCTGGTTTGGCCTCTGTTGGAAACAGGATGCTGGGCTTGATGGACCCTTGGTCTAACCCAGCATGGCAATTTCTTATGTTCTTATGAGACATATAATTTTAAATCTGAATCAATAGATATTTGGAAGCCATTGCAATTCTAACAGAATAGGAGTAATGTGATCAAATTGTTTAAGGTTGTAAATTAATCTAGCTGACATATTCTGAAGCAAGTGTAATCTTTTCAATTGATAATTTGGTAAGCCTAACAATAATCAATTCTTGATGTTATGAATCCATGAACTAAAGTTTTCAAGTCATGAAACTCCCAAAAAAGGTCTTAAACGGCAGACATAGCTGAGATAAAAAAAAAAAGGCCTTCTACACAATAGAAGAAACTTGATAGACCATAATAAGTTGAGAATCAAGGATAACTCCCAAAGTCATTACAATGTTTTTTATATGAATTATGGTTGCTGCCAGGAGTCAGTAAAGAAAGAGATGATCTAAGATTGAACCAAAGTGCCTCAGACTTCGCGGGATTAACTTGCGGATAATGATAGCACCCAACGCATGTAAATTCCATTTAGACAAAGGCTTTAGCTATTACCGCCCAATGCAGGAAAGCACGCCCAAAGGCTGGGTGCACATTTTTTAATGAGGGAAATTTAACTGAGCTCTGGAGGTGGAGTAAAGTTAACTCACAGTCAAGGGCTCATGAGAAACCTTAAAAAATATGGTTCTCTTTGTTGTGATAAATGTGTCCTCCTCCGTAGTATCATCCTGACTCTTGAATTACCGCTTGTGGTGGAGAAAAATATATGTATATCGAGTTGATGAAAAAGAAGCACACTTTATTTATGATTGTACAATTTAGACGCTTGTAGTAATGGGCACCTGATATAATAAACTTCAGCATTGACATCAATATTTCAGCAAAGTAAGCAAAAAGAAGCAGGATCATAACAGACGCTTGTATGGAGCACCTTTTGAAATTGTGGGTGCCTGATGCAATAAACTCCTTTGAGCTCCAGAAATGTACAATTCTCCCTTATTTACACTGCCCCAATTTCCTTCTCATTTAAATACTGCATTGGGCAAACAGGGGATGTGGCTGAGCACGTGTTAGGGAAATGAGTACTCATTATTGCCTTGTCCCATGTGTGAGAGAGACAAAGTTGCTATAATTCTGTCTATTCACTGAGGTGAGCTAATGGAGAGAAGCAGTGAACAGGGGTCATTTTCAGTATCTCTCTGTCTCATTTTGGTGCACTGTGGTCATCTTGTAATCTGCAGCTAATATTAGCTGCAAAAATTATAGTAAACTGAATAACAGTTTCAGCTTTGTTGTTTCTTCTCTGAGAATTATTTTTATTTTCATTTTATCATAATACATCACAAATAAATTTGACTACTTCTTCCAGTAACAAAAACTAAAACAGAGAAAAACTAAGGAAAGAAAAAAATACATTATCAAAGTCCATAATATAAAGAACCATGAGAAGAAACCAGGAGTCTTTATATTAAAGAAAAAGAAAAAATAAATCTGTCCCTTGGAAGCCATCATCTTCTAATACAATACTAATAAACCTGGCAGGATATGGAATAAACACCATATTCAACAGTCCGGGCTCAAGCTTCTTATGATCTAAAAAGCAATGTAATTTGGGAAGGTTCAAATAAGACATATTCAGCATCAACACATTTAAGCAAACATTTACAAGGAAATTTAACTAGAAAAAAGGCACCAATAGATTGGACCTCATTACACAGGTCCAGAAATACCCATATCTTTTGTCCCAGCAATAACGCATTGCGTTTGCAAAAGAAAAGCCACAGGTTACTGTCTCTATCTTGGGGAAAAATAAAAGATACCAATAGCGTAGCTCTTTTACTTTCTTCTGGAAGTGAATTTTCTAAGATCCTTGTAAAATGTAAACTACCCACAGATACATTCCTAGAAATAATCTCATAACCATACTTTTTCCTCCCATCTCTGAGAGCTTTAGTGTATGTGCACAAAAGGAGTCATCAGCACACATTAACTATGTGTGAGACAGAGACATTTTTTGCACACACTGTGAAGTTTACTGGGTATCCTATTGAACTGTAGTAGAACATAGGCATTGCGAGCTAGCAGACAGTTTCACTGCCAAGCTGATAACTCATTGCTAAGCACTGCACTCAGTCTGTCGGCTTGTTTGTATTAACATGGTGCTTGTGAATACACAGAGAAAGGCTATAGCTACTTTGAGTAAGGAGTAATAACATTAGAGATGTGAATCATATGCCCAATCGTTTCCTCTTTCGCTTTCGTGTGGCTGCAGGAAAATCTCATATATTGCCGCGGATCGGCATTTTTTTTTTTTTTGTTAAAATTCATTTTCGGCTTAGTGCGCGCTAACGGGTTCTACGTTAGTGCATGCTAACTCCCGTTAGCAGGCACTAAGCCGAAAAACTATTTTTTACGAAAATTCGTTTTCCTGATACATGACGAATTAGGAAATATCATATGATATTTTAATTCATCAAAAAAATGATGTACATCCATAAATAACATTAGTGACAAAATGATTTTATTATTACAAGAAGCTCCTAATGTTCAAAATAATTTAATTCATATGGCATATCAGCATCACTATCTTTAAGTTTCCAAATGTGAATTTCATTCATCCTTCCTGATGTAGCCTTTGGGCAAAACACAGGACCGTGTCAAGGGAGTCGATTGCCATATGAATTATATTATTTTGAACATTAGGAACTTCTTGTAATAATGAAAGAATTTTGTCACTAATTTTATTACTGCTTACTCAAAGGACTTATAGCCTTTCTTTATGCTATCAATCTGGGAAATATAAGACTCTTCTAGCATATGAGCTCTACTCTGTACTTGGTTACTGATGAATACAGTTAATAAATTTGATAGTGACATCAAAAACATCAGTAGCCACTATTTCCAGTTCCACCATGCCACTGAGTGTTGCACTGGAGGTGGACCCTTGGCCTGGTACAGGATTGGTATGGCCCTCTGGTTGGACCCAGAGAGTGCCTGCCACCAGGAGGCAGAGCACAGGAGGAGACAGAGGCTAGCTGGAGCTTTGCAATAGCAACTCGGGGTTTCTGCAGGTTGAGCCCTTGGGTACCAGGACCGCCTGGTCTTAGGTGGGCCTCGCAGGGTCTCCTAGAGAGGAAGCACTGGGGAGTGACCACCATGAACAAGGGTGCGCAGTCGATGTCCAAGTACGATTGTCCAGAGGTTGCAGGAGGCCAGAATAGAGTGTCCGACTGGATAGCAAGGATAAAGGCCAGAGTATCTGTCCAGAATCATCAGCTGAAGCAGGGGTCAGTACCTGTAGTCAGTCCGGGAGTAGTCAGATCAGACAAAGGTCAAGTTCCAGGCAGCGGTCAGACGTGGTCAGTAGACAGGCAGAGGTCGGTTCCAGGTAGTGGTCAGATGTGGTCAGTGGACAGGCAGGGGTCGGTTCCAGGCAGCGATCAGATGTAGTCAGTGGACAGGCAGAGGTCGGTTCCAGGCAGCAGTCAGATGAGGTCAGAAGCAAGCAAAGGTCAGTACCATGAGATCAGTCCAAAGGGTACTACCAGGAATGGGGAGATGGTAGAACAGGAAACACTGGAACAGGCAAACTAGAGACACCAGAGTGTATGACCTGATTGACAAAGCAAGGAACAGGAAGCAGGGCCTCGCCTTAAGTATCCAGCCTATGTGACATCATTGGGAGGTGCCCCTGTGGGTTTTCCCGCCGATGGCCCTTTAAAGGGCTGCAGGTCGGCTGCGTGCATGCCTAGGGGTAGGGCTGAGGACGCCGATGATGCAGAGCCCCGATGGGAGCTCCTCTGTGAGGCTTGCATGGGAGACTGCGAGAGGGGGAGCCGGGGACACCGCGAACTGGCTGCAGCTGCGGAGGAGGAGAGCCCGGAGCTCATGGATGGGAGAGCGAGATGAGCAGGGCCCGCCGCAGAGCGGCTGCGGCCGGAACGTGCAACACTGCTTATTTCTTTTTGTTTTAAAACCAAATGTGAATAGTCCAACTTATTTAGGCTCTTAACTATTTACAGAAAGAATACAAAAAATGCTCACCTCAATTTTTGCATTGTTGATCATCGCTTTTTGATATATGATGTCTTTGCTCTTATGTATACTGTTATGTTTTGGGAACGCTAGGAGAGCGATCACAACATGAGGGGATTGTGTGCCCTTGGGCCTCAGCACGATCCTAGACAAATCCAAGGGTTGGTGAGGTGCGCCCCAGCATGGGCGAAGACAAAGTCTGACCCTCTGCCGGACTTGCATGCTTCTGGAAGCCAACAACACAATGTTGGTTAGTGAACAGTCCTCCGACCATTCCCAGCCCTTTAGAACCTGCCGCTGAGTATCGGCAAGAAGCAGCAGGCTGGATTGAGGATGAGGGCAGACGAAGGCCTTGTGACACAGAAGACTCAAGACATGGACGAGAAGACTCTGGAAGTATATGAGGATCTTGGAAGGCTCTCGACGAGACAGGAACTTGGAAGACACTTGGATGAGATGAGAAGCTGGGAAGGTTCAGACATTGGCACTGTTTCTCAGGGCACCCTACACATCCTACTGACATAGGCGGACCCAATGGGCTGGTCATGGACCACCCTGTCCCAATGTGTGCCATACACAACCTAAAGAGGCTGGTCATGGACCACGCGGAGAGTGGGACCAGCACAGGAAGGGAATCCAGCTGAGACAAAACTCCAATGTCGAGGCCAGGTGTCATCTGGAGAACCACAGGAACTGGAGGGTCAAGAGGACTCGGAAACACAGGAAGATAATCCAACTGGGTCGAGACTCCAATGACGAAGTAAGGTGTCATCTGAAGAACCACAGGAGCTGGAGGGTCAGGAGGACTCGAAATGAGTGAAGGAGGGTGGAACCTCGGAAACATCAGGAAGTGGAACATCAGGAAGCCTGGAATATCAGGAGGTGAAACATCAGGAAGCCTGGACTAGGAACCTCAGGACATGAAGACATGGAACATCAGGAAGCCACAGGAAGCAATGAAGACTCAGGAAGCAAGACGAGACATGGAGCTCCAACGAAGAATGAAGACCTGACAGAACGCTGGAAGATAAGACTTCCAGGAGCAAGTGACTCCAATGCAAGGCAACGCTGAAGTGGAGAAGCAGCCCTTAAATAGGGCTGGCACAGGAAACCAGGAGGAGATGACTTCCAGTGGGGCCAGGAGGACCCCACCTACACTGTCCCTTTAAGAAGGGGAAAAAGACACGGGCCTGCCCCTTAGGAAGGGGGCAGGACCTTGGAGAGTGGCCATGCTGCCGCTGAAGATGCTGAAGGATCTGGAGAGGCTGGGCCTGCGCGCAGGCAGGCCCTGATATTGGCAGCGGCTCCTGCCACTGCTGGAGGACTCAAAGGTGGCTCCGGCCACCAGGAGAGGCCGGAGACTGTGGCCTCCCCGGCCGCAGAACTGCGAGGATGTCGGTGGCATACCGCGAAGAAGACCCTGAAATCTGTGGCTCCTGCCGTGGCGAAGAGGAGACTGATGGGCGGCCTCCAGGACGTGAGAGACAAGAAGAGTCCACGGCTTCTGCCATGAAGAAGGCCCAGCGTCAGCGGTGTCCGGCCACATCGGGGAACAAACAGCACAGGAGGTAAGAGGCCTGCTTGCGGGAAATAGCTCTGCGGGCAGCAATCACAACAGTACCCCCTACTCAAAGACCCCCTCCTCAAGCCTCATATCAACAGCTACAGGGAACAAGGTATCAGTCCATATCGACAGGGGGAGATCAAAGGTCTAAAAAATGGAAGATGGTGGTTCTGGGGCCTGAAATGAAATAAAAATAAGAAGCTGCAGAAACACAAGAAGAGACAAGCTACAAAAAGCCACACAAAAAGTACAAGAAAGGCAAAAAGCCACACAAGAAGGCAAAAAGGCAAAAAGCCACATAAGAAGGCAAAAAGGCAAAAGACCACACAAGAAGACGAAAAGGCAAAAGGCCACACAAGAAGGCAAAAAGGCAAAAACAGCACCAAAAAGCAAAAAACAGCACAAAGCATCAAAAAGGGCAAAACAGCACAGTCAAAAAGGGCAAAACAGCACCAACAAGCAACAAGCGAACAGCAAAAACAGCACAAAAGAGCAAAAAACAGCACAGAAAAGCCAAACAGCAAAAAAAAAGGACAAAAAAGCCAAACAACAAAAACAGCACAAAAAAGCACAAAACAGCACAAAAAGGCACAAAACAGCACAAACGAGCCAAAAAGAACAAAAAACAGCACAAAAGAGTAGGGATGTGAATCATTTTTTGACGATTTAAAAAAATTGTCAGGTATTTTTTAAATCGTCAAAAATCGTTAGAGTCGCGATACAATAGAAATTCTCCCGATTTATCGTGAACATTCGTAAATCGGGGGATGGGGAGGGCGGGAAAACTGGCACACCAAAACAACCTGTAAACCCACCCCGACCATTTAAAACGAATCCCCCACCCTCCCGAACCCCCCAAAATGTTTTAAATTACCTGGTGGTCCAGTGGGGGGGTCCCGGCGTGATCTCCCGCTCTTGGGCCATCGGCGCCATTTTGGCTGCCACTAAAAAAATGGCGCCGATGGCCCGATAAAAAAAAACCCACCCGACCCTTTAAATTGACCCTCTTAGCCTCCCCCACCCTCCCAACCCCCCCCCCCCCCCCAAAACCTTTTAAAATTACCTGGTGGTCCAGTGGGGGCGCGGGGAGCGATCTCGCACTCTCGGGCCATTGGCTGCCACTAATAAAAATGCGCCGATGGCCCTTTTCCCTTACCATGTGACAGGGTATCCGTGCCATTGGCTGGCCCCTGTCACATGGTAGGAGCACTGGATGGCCGGTGCCCTTACCTGTCACATGGTAAGGGCAAAGGGCCATCGGCGCCATTTTAATTAACGCAGCCGATGGCTCGAGAATGGGAGTTCGCTCCCTGCGCCCCCACTGGACCACCAGGTAATTTTAAAATGGTTTTTGGGGGTTCAGGAGGGTTGGGGAGGGTTTTTTGTTATCGGATCGGGCACAGCCGATAACAAAACAAAAAGTAGAGCCGGACGATAAAAATTTTAATATTTTGAAACGGAACTGGAACCGATCAGATTCTGGTTCCGATTCACATCTCTACAAAAGAGCCAAACAACAAAAACAGCACAAAAGGACAAAATGCAAAAAAAAACAGCGCACAAACAAGCAAACAGCAAAAACAGCAGAAAAGAGCAAAACAGAAAAAACAGCACAAATGAGACAGGAAAACAGCATAAACAAGCAAAAAGACAAAAACAGCACAAAGAAGCAAAAAGATAAAAACAGCACAAACAAGCGAACAGCACAAAGAAACAAAACTGTGAACAGTACAAAAAAGTGAACAAAACAACACAAATGTGAAAGACAAACAGCACCAAGGAACACAAAAAAGAAAAAACAGCACAGACAAGTGGAAAACAGCACAAACAAGACAAGAAAACAGCACAAATGAGACAAGAAAACAGCACAAAAACATACTACAAGAAATTTCAGGAAAGACATGGGAGGGACCCAGGGTGGGAAACCAGAACCAGCAAACCAGGTGGGGTGCAGGCGCCTCCTGCAGGTCGAAAAAACCCCAACCTGGAAAAGGGTGGAAAAAAGGTCTGGATGCAGGCGCCTCCTGCAGGTCGTGGAATCCAGATAGCTGGCGCCTCCAGCAGGTCGTGAGAAAAGTCCTGAACCAAAAAAAAATTTGGGGGGTTCAAATACAAGTCCAGGAATAAAGACGAAGTCTCTGAAGCAGAACTCCAGGAACAAGGTAAGTCCATCACAGGAACATGGTCACTGGACACATGGCTTTGCATGTGAACAGTCTCCGACCGTTCCCAGCCCTTTCAGACCTGCCGCTGAGTATCGGCAAGAAGCAGCATGCCGGACTGAGGATGAGGGCAGATGGAGACCTTGTGATTCAGAAGACTCAAGACATGGACGAGAAGTCTCTGGAAGTGGATGAGGATCTTGGAAGACTCTCGATGGGGCGAGGAACTTGGAAGACTCTTGGACGAGATGAGAAGCTGGGAAGGTTCAGACATTGGCACTGTCTCTCAGGGCGCCCTACACAGCCCACCGACAAGGGCGGACCCAATGGGCTGGTCACGGACCACCCTGTCCCACTGCACACCCTATACAACCTAAAGAGGCTGGTCATGGACCACGCAGAGAGCAGGACCAGAGCAGGAAGGGAATCCAGCTGAGACAAAACTCCAAGGATGAGGCCAGGTGTCATCTGGAGAACCACAGGAGCTGGAGGGTCAAGAGGACTCAGAAACACAGGAAGAGAATCCAGCTGAGACGAGGCTCCAATGATGAAGCAAGGTGTCATCTGGAGAACCAAAGGAGCTGGAAGGTCAGGATGACTCGAAATGAGCGAAGGAGGGTGGAACTTTGGAAACATCAGGAAGTGGAACATCAGGAAGCCTGGAACATCAGGAGGTGAAACATCAGAAAGCCTGGACTAGGAACCTCAGGACATGAAGACATGGAACATCAGGAAGCCACAGGAAGCAACGAAGACTCTGGAAACAAGATGAGACATGGAGCTCAAACGAAGAACGAAGACCTGATGGAGCGCTGGAAGATGAGACTTCCAGGAGCAAGTGACGCCAATGCAAGGCAAAGCTGAAGTGTAGAAGCAGCCCTTAAATAGGGCTGGCAAAGGAAACCAGGAGGAGCTGACTTCTCGTGGGGCCAGGAGGACCCCACCTACTCTGTCCCTTTAAGAAGAGGAAGAAGACGTAGGCCTGCCCCTTAGGAAGGGGGCAGGATCTTGGAGAGTGGCCATGCTGCCGCTGAAGACGCTGAAGGAGCTGGAGAGGCTGGGCCTGCGCACAGGCAGGCACTGACGTTGGCATCGGCTCCTGCTGCTGCCGGAGGACTCAAAGGCAGCTCCGGCCCCCAGGAGAGACCAGGGACTGCGGCCTCTCCAGCCGCAGAATGGCAAGGATGTTGGCGGCATGCCGCAAAAGGACCCTGAAGTCCGCGGCTCCTGCTGTGGCGAAGAGGAGACTGATGGGTGGCCTCCAGGCCGAGAGACAAGCAAAGTCCACGGCTTCTGCCATGATGAAGGCCCGGCGTCGGCAGTGACCAGCTGCATTGGGGAACAAGCAGCACGGGAGGTAAGAGGCCTGCTCACGGGGAATAGCTCCGCGGGCAGGAATCATAACATATACAGGGTCTGACACGGGTCAATGTTTGTGCCGCCATTTTATACCCAAAAAAGCCCGTGAACCCGTGGGGTACAAACCACCGGTCAAAATTCTATATCCCTCAAATGTATAAAATATGACATTATACTTATAATCTATAAATGAATCGTATACCACTATATTTTGTCATTTAAGCCTTTAGGCTCTCCGGTGTCTAATGTGTTTATCCAAAAATTCTCTCGCAAATTTAACTTTGCTTTCCCATCCACCCCACATTCGAGCAATGGGTTATGCTCCAATATTGCCATTTAAAGTCTATAAAAGAATGTCCTTTGGATATACAATGTGGTACTATGGGTTCTTTGAGGTCCTTCGTGGTCACCCGGCTGCAATGTTCAATCAACTGGGTCTTCATTTTGTGGGATGTACATTCTATATACAATTTCGGACATGGACACAACAATACATAATCCGAATTACAATTAGTGCTATGTTTCTGTGTCACTGTGTAGCCTGTGTTGGGATCCTTCCAAGATGACCTTGCTATAGTTGTATTACAAAAATCACATTTCTTACATGGTGTATGTCCAACTTCTGATGTGGGTAACTAATTTTTCCTGTTAATGCGGCTTTTACTATAATTTGTTTAATATTTGTTTCTCTTGAATAAGAGAACATAGGTGGAATTCTGAAGGACTCATGTGTCATTAAAATGTGCCAATTCCGTTGAATTATTTTTTTAATACACTTGGTGAGATTTGTGTATTTTAATACTACACTATTGCTCCACGATCTGATTTTACGTTGTATTATAACAATTGGTCCGATCTGAAAAATGTGCTCTGGTAAAAGATTTTTTAATTACTTTTTTGGGATAGCCTCTTTATTGCAGTCTCATAGAAAGTTGATGGGACTGGTTTATAAAATCATCATCCTGGGAACAAATTCTCCGTACCCGAAAAAACTGACCTACTGGCAGCCCGTCTTTAAAGTGTCTAGGGTGATGACTTTCAAACTTCAATAAGTTATTTCTGTCTGTAGGTTTGCGAAAAAGGGTAGTTTGCAGGCCGCTGCCTGTACGTTTTATCAAATTGTCCAAAAAGGCCAATGTATCTCGATGATATGAGGTTGAAAATTTCAGGTTTTTGTCTGCCAGACTAAGCCACTCGCAAAAATCTAATAAATGCTTTTCTGTGTCTGTCCAAACAAAAAAGTATGTCATTGATGTATCTGGTCCACAATTAAATTATAGATTACAAGTATAATGTCATGTTTTCTACCTTTGAGGGATATATGATTTGGACCGGTGGTTTGCACCCTGTGGGTTTGCAGGCTTTTTTGGGAATAAAATTGCGGCACACACATTGACCCATGCAGGATGCTGTATACATAAGAGCAAAAACTTAATATATCAAAAAGCGGTGATCAACAATGCAAAAATTGAGGTGAGCAATTTTTCTATTCTTTCCATAAATAGTTAAGAACCTAAGTAAGTTGGACTATTCACTAGGGATGTGCAGAGCAAAATTTTATGTTCATATTTTTTATGTCCGAAAGGGGGTCCCACTTGCGGCCAATATGGACATAAAAAAAATCCAATGAGTTGGGTATATGTACATATGTGCAAAAAAAAAATTTAAACCCCCTCACCCTCCTTAATCCCCCCCCCAGACTTACCACAACTCCCTGGTGATCGAGCGAGGAGTGAGGACGTCATTTCTGCAATCCTTGGCGAGAAGCATGTGACGTCGGTGGCACGTCGAGTGACGCGGCGTCACGTGATTCCCGGCTCGTTCGCGCCGGACGGCTCGTTCGGCCAAAAAAGAACTTTTGGCCAGCTTGGGGGGGCCTCCTGACCCCCCCAAGCTGGCCAAAAGTTCTTTTTGGGCCGAACGAGCCGTCCGGCGCGAACGAGCCGGGAATCACGTGACGCCGACGTCACGTGATTCCCGGCAAGTTCGCGCCGGACGGCTCGTTCGGCCCAAAAAGAACTTTTGGCCAGCTTGGGGGGGCCTCCTGACCCCCTCAAGCTGGCGAAAAGTTCTTTTTGGGCCGAACGAGCCGTCCGGCGCGAACTTGCCGGGAATCACGTGATGTCGCGTCTGAGTGACGCGGCGCCACGTGATTCCCGGCTCGTTCGCGCCGGACGGCTCGTTCGGCCCAAAAAGAACTTTTGGCCAGCTTGGGGGGGTCAGGAGGCCCCCCCAAGCTGGCCAAAAGTTCTTTTTGGGCCGAACGAGCCGTCCGGCGCGAACGAGCCGGGAATCACGTGACGCCGCGTCACTCGACGTGCCACCTACGTCACATGCTTCTCGCCAAGGATTGCAGAAATGACGTCCTCACTCCTCGCTCCATCACCAGGGAATTGTGGTAAGTCGGGGGGGGGATTAAGGAGGGTGAGGGGGTTTATATTTTTATTTTGGCTCAACAATCGCGATTTCCCACATATCGAACATATCTATGTTCGATATGTGGGAAATCCGATCGTTTATGTCGAATCAATTTTTTAAGTAAAAAAAAAATATGAGTTGCGTTTTACTAATGCGGTCAATCCGAATGCACACCCCTACTATTCACATTTGGTTTTAAAACAAAAAGAAATAAGCAATAAATGAATTATTTCTATGTAGGAGCTGAGCTGACTATATGCACACTCACGAGGAACAAGTGAGGATTTAAGAAGGCTGTTTCCCCTGAAGAAGTAGTAGTCTCCGAAACACTGCAGTGCCGGGCATTTAGACGGTGTTGTGGGTGAAGCAACACAATAAATTTGGACATACCCCAACAGAACAGTCCATCAAGCACAGTTTGATTCAAGCACAGCTTCAGCTACAAACACCAGAAAGTGCATTTAATACTATAATTTTATTGCAAACAAAAACAAAAAGGAAAGAAATAAAAAAAAATATCTGTTTTCAAGTGACTGATGATTATACCCTCAAGCACACAGAAGCTTGTGCTCATGGGTTATCAGATAAAATACAACTGAACCCAGTGCTTTATGATGGTTGCTTGACCACAGCTCTTCTATGTAGTCCACCCAAATTATTTTAAGTAAGAAATTGTTCTGTATTTTTTGTATAATACACGATGACATTGCAGCAACCTGACATCTCCCGATCAGATGAGGCTATGTGTGACAGGACAGTTAAAGGCAGGAGGTTCACACACACATAAACCCTTGCCCTGTATGATGTGAATATTTGATGAGGATAAATGTGGCTGCGGTAAGAATGGTTATACACTATTCTGTCACGGTGACATCAGAGGTCAGAGGAAATTGCAAGGGAAGGCAGGACAGTATCAGATTTCCAATCCTGCCTTCACTGAGCTGAATGTGCATCCTCCCATTGGGTCACCAAGAAGGTGACGCAACCTACATGACATCATGACAGGCAAGGCCCTCACCTTTTCCACATAAATATTTCTAAATAGCCTAGCTTTGTATAGTAGGGTGCATGGGAGTAGGGGTACATGGAATGACAAAGAGGAATGTTACCTTGGAAGGAGCTGTACCAGGTTGCACATTCGCTTTTAGCAAGGCTGTAATGGAAGATGTGATCCGACACCTGTGAGATGTGTGCAGTATTGTTGGCAGCTAGCTCCTGTTTTGTGGACACCAAAATCCTGTTCTGCTTTTGAAGTATGTATATGCTGTCATTTGCCCTTTGCCCTTACCATATGACAGGGCAAAGGTAGCACCGGCGCCATTTTGGTTCCTGTCACCTGATGTCACGAGTGCAGGAGATCGCTCCCGGACCCCTGCTGGATCCCCAGGAACTTTTGGCCAGCTTGGGGGGGCCTCCTGACCCCCACAAGACTTGCCAAAAGTCCAGCGGGGGTCCGGGAGCGACTTCCTGCACTCGGGCAATATTGCCAATATTCAAAATGGCGCCGGCACTACTTTTGCCCTCACTATGTCATACGGGTTGTATGACATAGTGAGGGCAAACCCAATGGCGACCCAATGGGAATAGTGTATAACCATTCTTACCGCAGCCACATTTCCCGTTTTGCCATACGGATCGTATGACGTAGTGAGGGCAAAGGTAGCGCCAGCGCCATTTTGAATATTGGCAATATGGCCCAAGTGCAGGAGGTCGCTCCCGGACCCCAGCTGGACTTTTGGCAAGTCTTGTGGGGGTCAGGAGGCCCCCCCAAGCTGGCCAAAAGTCCCTGGGGGTCCAGCGGGGGTCCGGTAGCGATCTCCTGCACTCGTGACGTCAGGTGACTGAACCAAAATGGCGCCAGCGCTACCTTTGCCCTGTCATATGGTAAGGGCAAAGGGCCACCGGCGCCATTTCTATTAACGCAGCCGTGGCCCGAGAGCGGAAGATCGCGCCGGGCCCCTCCCCCCCCCACTGGACCCCAGGTAATTTAAAACATTTTGGGGGGGTTCGGGAGGGTGGGGGATTTGTTTTAAAGGGTCGGGGTGGGTTTTAGGGTTGTTTTGGTGTGCCGGTTTTCCCGCCCTCCCCCCTTCCCCGATTTACGATTTTTTGATGATAAATCGGGGGAATTGCAATTGTATCGCGGCTCTAACGATTTTTGACGATTTAAAATATATCTGACAATTGTTTTAAATCGTCAAAAAATGATTCAATTCCTAGTGTTTACTGGCTCTTTAACTGCTGAGGCACTGGTGTGATATTGGTCTGGCCATGCCCATGTTACTGTAAGCATACCCATAACAACATAAGAACATAAGAAATTGCCATGCTGGGTCAGACCAAGGATCCATCAAGCCCAGCATCCTGTTTCCAACAGAGGCCAAACCAGGCCACAAGAACCTGGCAAGTACCCAAACACCAAGAAGGACCCAAACACCAAGAAGATCCCATGCTACCTATGCAATTAATAGCATTGGCTATTCCTTACGTCAACTTGATTAATATCAGTTAATGGACTTCTCCTCCAAGAACTTATTCAAACCTTTTTTGAACCCAGCTACACTAACTGCACTAACCACATCCTCTGGCAACAAATTTCAGAGCTTAATTGTGCATTGAGTGAAAAAGAATTTTCTCCGATTAGTCTTAAATGTTCTACTTGCAACTTTATGGAGAGCCCAGAACAGAGGTATAATTTCACCTGCATACATTTAAGTATTTCGTAATGTGGGGGTAATATTGGAAATCTGTCAAACTCTTATTTTCACATGGGCGTTTCACCTTCACTGCTAGATGAGATTTACAGTAATTCTACAGGTGTAGCTCTCCAGGGTAGAGGAACATGTGAGGTGCCATCTCACTTATGGCAGCATGTCATCCACATGTGAGCACTAGAATGTTCTCCACTGATGAGGGCTCATAGGTCATACCATGCTAGGTAGCCACTAAGTATAATGCCACACATGCCTCTTTTATTGGGGGGGGGGGGGGTTTAGGAAGGGTGGAGGCTTCAAAATAATTAAATTAAAAGGATCGGGGAGAGTTTTCTTTTTCGGCAAGAGACAGCCGATTAAAACCAGTAAGAACCGCAGGAACGAAGATTTCCCGCGGTTTTTACCCGAATCCGATACCGGAAATGAGTCCGGTTCCAATTCACATCCCTAATAAATACCTAGTTAGTATTAGAGTATTATGGCTAGGTGCTTGCTCTCTCTCTATCTTTCTCTCTCTCCCCCCTCCCCCTCATTGACCCTGATAGTAAACATGGTCCCCCCAGTGGTTGTATTTAGGAAATACCACTTATCTCAAAGTATAAAAAAGTTATTGCAATTTGCGGTAACTTAGCGCTTCGCATAGGTATTAGTGCAAATTGCGATAAACTGCCTATTACCATAAAACACATCCCTTTTTCTATCGCATGCGATATTTAGTGCATTTTGATAAATCTAGGCCTAAGAGCCTAAATTTGGTTTCAAGAACCTCCCTCCCACATTTTCCTATGCCATTGATTCCACATGACCACGACAGCTGGTTCCTCCCCAGTACATGAGGTCCTCCACCTTCACACCAGGCAGACATGCTACAGGTGATCCTTGTATCCAGCAGCCACCCAGCTATCTAATCCACATTCCTAATAATCAAATCACCCACTGTGATGGTCAACCTAACCCTTCCCTCCTGGGCAGTAGGCCTGGGAGACACATCCTTGGTGCATGAGGACAATGCCTCACGTGGAGAGCAGGTCCTTGCTACTGGATCACTTCCTGCTGCACCAGGTTGATGCTCTCTAACCAGAGCTGCCAGACATGGAGTTGAGTCTTGGCATCTATGTCCCTGAAGGTCTCATCTATAAACCTCTCTGTCTGCCTCAGCTCCTTTAGGTTTGCACCTCTAGCTTCCAGAGATGAACTTGTTCTTTGAGAGCCAGAAACTCTTTGCACCAGGTGGGTAAAAAATCATACAAGCAACATTCGATGCAGAAGACTGGAAGCCCCCCCCCACCCTCCCCCTGCTTGCTGCTGTACTGCTGCCTTCATCTTTATTTTGTGGTGATTCTTAGCTAAGTTTAGGTTCCTAAGGGCTAGGAATGTTTAGATTAGAGTCCTTTAAATGTATTGTTATATTCAATATTAATCTGATAGTGACCTACAACAGGATAATTAAACGCTTGATAAGGGCTGGGGCAATCCTATGTTTTAGATAAAAGGCTGATTGATGTTTAATGTGAAAGTGTCTCCTAAAGTAACCTTAACAAATATTTCCTTACAGAGAAGGTGGTGGATGTGTGGAACAGTCTCCCAGTAAGGTGGTGGAGACAAAAAAAGAATCTGAATTTTAAAAAGCATAGGATAAATACAGGGAATCTCTAAGGAAATGATGGAAATTACAATGCAAAATTAATTAGTAGGATGGGCAGACTAGATAGCCCATATGGCCTTTTTTCTGCAGACATGTTTCTATGTTTGATAAATATATTTCTAATATTTCAAAACATTTTTATCTTTCGTGTTCAGTTTGACAAATTCATCCTTTTCAGCTGCTACTGACCTTGTGGCTGTGATTCAGATTTTGGTAATTTCACGTCTAACTATTGTAATGGTATCTTCATGAGGTGGCTATTCATAGCAACCCATAAGATTCAGCGTATTCAAAATTCTTCCCCCAGATTACTATTGCTGTCATGTAGTTGGGTTCATATAACCCCAGCATTTGTTAGATTACTCTGGATGCTTTTCTCATCACACATTGAGGTTGATAATCAAAAACCATTTAGACGGATAACTTGAAAGGTATCCATATAAATGGCAAAATGGCAATATTAGACTTTTTAATAGAGATGTGCAAAGTCTGAACCTTTCGGTTTGGACTTCGTTTTCAGCCCGCTCCCGGAAATTTCGTATTTCCCATGGTCCGGGCCTTTTAAATTTGGGGGGGACCCGAATTTTGGATCTGTTAACGTGCGCTAAACCCGAAAACAAATTTTTCCCAAAACTTTGGGAAAAACTTGTTCGGGTTTTAGGCTCCCCAAGCAAGTATAAATGAGGCAATTTTGTTGAAATTGCCTAATTCATCCTAGATGAATGAGCATCTCTACTTTTTAATGCTAAGGTCAGCTTTTCTATAATTTCTGATCCTTGGCCAAATGTAAAAGTAATTTTGAAGTTCCTTTCCATATTTAAAAAAGTAGGCAGATGTAACTCAGTTAATTTGATGCATCATAAAGTCCCATATTGCATATCTTTCTCTAGATGAACAGAAAGTACTTCTTACCTCCCAGTTCAATCTCCTCTCTTCACTATCTACAGTAGATGACAGTTTAGTGATCCACACCCAAAAGATGTCACTTTTCTTTCAAGAACCACATCTCCTCCCTGGAATGAATAAGAATTCTTCCCTGTAGTATCCTATAAAGGGTAATCTTAAGAAACTCCTACACTCTTTCAAGGTGACATTATCTGAGTTATTGGATCCAAAAGAAATTCAGATGAAAATTAAAAATAAAATCTTTTTTTCAAAAAATAACCCAAAAGGAGGAAAACAAAAACAAAAAGGGTCAATAGTAGGAATCATTAAAATAGGAGAAGAACATCTTTTCTTCTAGTCCATTCCCCAAGATTCTTTCCAAGAAACTCAAAGGTCCTAGTCACAAAGCAAAACAAAAACCAGAATCAAGGATGATGTTGTGATGCCCCTGAGAAAGGCAACTCAAAGTCCATTCCTACAAAATGGTGTCATGGGTTTTTCTAGGTCAGGGCTCCAGCATTAAATTCTCCCACATGGAGGAGCTATTACCAACCTAAACCTCTTTTCTCTACCCATTTAACTGGGAAATGGGTGCCCATGTAGCACATGTGCATGTCCACCTAATTTTATAAGCCACCCACATGCACGCACAAGTACCGATGCCTTGAATATCTCATGTTGGGGGGAAAAAAGGGATGGAATATGGGTGGGGCTTGGGCGTTCCAGGGCTGGGACAAGAGATATGGGCACAATTAGCGATGTGCCTGGGCAGGTAAGCTTTTATAAAACTATTTCTAGACATCTCTGAAGAGTTTGAGGGGTCTGGGTTAACTAGGGGGAGAGCAGGCTAAAAAGCCAAGGGGGGGGGGGGTTTGGAGGACCTAGCTCTAGAGTGGGCCAACTGGTGGATGAACTGTTGAAACTGGTCATGAGCGGGATGCACATCTGTTATAAAATTCCCTCATTTGTGTGTCCCAAAGCCGACTTATGCTGCTGTACTCGCACAAGCTTAAAATTAGAAGCACTCATATACACACCAGAGCTATTTTATAACATGTGCCTGTATGTGTGTACAGTATATGTAAAATTGATGTGTACCTGAGCGTGTGCCTACATACACATGTATATGTGCACCCGCACACCTATTTCAAAGTTACAGTCCCTATGAACTGATATACTCCTTTAGTAGAGACCGATCTCTATATTAGCATTTATAACACACTTGTCTACAGCTATGTACCACTAATAAATATTCTATATATTGTTTTGGCCATAGGAACTTATCTATTAAGAAGAAGAAGAAGTAGAAGACGAGAAGAAAGCTAGGAATAGTAAGTGAACAAGGGTTTGTCCTAAACATCTCTCAGTATATTTATCTATTAGTGGTTCAGTAAATATGCCTTTATTATGTAATTATTTTTAGATTCAAAATGTATTGATTATAAATAAAGGTCATATATACGTTTGACAAGACTGGTACATGTTTTATTTCTGTAGATCCACTCAGATACACACACACAATTAATAGATATAGTAGATACGATAAACACTGCTCAGAACTATCAAGATATTCTTCCAAAAAATTAAAAAATAGAACAATAATACCACTGTAATTTTAAATATAATTATGGTGCTTCAAAATCATTAGTTTACATCATTATTTTGTACAGCAGACTTTGGAATATGAGACAGTTCAACAAAAGCAGCTTATGCTTTCCCAAGCTGCAAAAACAGAGTAGGATTGTTTCTTTTTCATAAGCTGGCATCAGTTATAGACAGATGCTCAAGAAAAAATATTTGTGATCATTTTGTTTATTTTTTGTTTTTATAGACAGTATACTGCATAGTAATCTTTTTTCCTTTGCAATAAGGTCAACATCACATTTCATGGACTGAATAACTGGTGTACGCCAAACACAAATTGTTTGATATAAATCATTCAAATAAATCCTATTTATGATACAGAGCCTTTTTGCCATTATCTATAGCTCCTTTAGATGGATATCATTTTTTTTTAGAGAAACTACCTGTTAAATATTGAAGGACCAATACTGCTCTTTTGAATATTTTAATATGTTGAAGCCACAAACAACAAATTAGTTAATAAGCAAAGAACCAAAGATATGTTCACAAAAAGACTATACCCACCCAGCTTATTTATTTAAGTATACACCTTGTCAAAAAGTGTTTTCGTTTAGAAAAATCTCATATGCAGAGAAATCTGATGCCACTCTGCTGTTTTCCATACTTTATTCTCTACCTCTTGGGGGGTTTTCATGCCATTTTGCTGTTTCTCATAACCTGACCTCTACCTTTTAAGGATTTTCATGTCACTCCATTGTTCACTGTTACCCACACTCTATTGATTTAGATTTTTATATTTTATTTTTCACACTTTTTTATTCAGCATTTCAAAGCAGATTGCATTCAGCTACTATAGGTATTTACCTATCCCCGGAGACTTACAATCTAAGGGGGTCATTTTCTAAGCCTATCGCACGCAAAAAAGGACTTTTAGCACACGAAAAGTCCCTTTTCGCGAGCGATAGCTTGCCGGGGGTGAAGTCGGGGCAGAGTCAGGGCCGCGAGGGGAGGAGTCAGGGTAGCGAGGAGGCGGATGCGGCGTTGTTTGCTGGTGGCGATAAGGTAAGGATCGTTATCACTGCCAGTAGTACATCCAATAGCGCCACCTTTCATGGTGGCGCTATTGGGTGCGAAAGCCGGCAGCGAATACAACACGGTGGTGTGATCGCTGCTGGCTTTCGCAGGCCTGCCCCCCCCATTACCGCTGGATTCACCATTCTCTGCAAAAATGGAAAATCCAGGCCTAAGTTTGTACTTGAGGATAAAGTGACTTGCCCAAGGCCACAAGGAGCAACATGGGACCCATAGGGGTATTCATGTCACTATGCTGTTTGCCATGCACTACACTCTGCTTCTTGGTATTTTTCATACCACTCTGCTGTTTACCATACTCAGCACTCTAACTCTTATGGGTTTTGAGGCCACTGTGTTGTTTGCCATAAAACACATCTAATACCTCAAGGAGAGGAGAGAGAGGTCTACACGCTGGGAATTCCTTGACCGCTGCACTACCCACTGGTAGTTTTGAGAGTGAAAATCTTCTCTCAGTCAAGAGAGGGGAGGCCCGGATCGGAGGGGCGGAACCCCGCTGACGGTGACGTCATCACTGAGTGCCCTGGGACAGCATAAAAGTAAGGGCACAGCGGCGCGTAGACCGAGGAGAGGAGAGAGAGGTCTACACGCTGGGAATTCCTTGACCGCTGCACTACCCGCTGGTAGTTTTGAGAGTGAAAATCTTCTCCTGGTCAAGAAAGGGGAGGCCCGGATCTGAGGGGCGGAACCCCGCTGATGGTGACGTCATCACTGAGTGCCCCGGGACAGCATAAAAGTAAGGGCACAGCGGCAAGTAGACCGAGGATAGGAGAGAGAGGTCTACACACTGGGAATTCCTTGACCGTTGCACTACCCGCTGGTAATTTTGAGAGTGAAAATCTTCTCACAGTCAAGAGAGGGGAGGCCCGGATCGGAGGGGCGGAACCCCGCTGACGGTGACATCATCACTGAGTGCCCCGGGACAGCATAAAAGTAAGGGCACAGCGGCGCGCAGCTGCCGGCACGCTGCCGAAGCCGCGCCCCAAAGGGGCGCGCCCCTAGGTGAAAACATTTATGGGAAGAAAAAGAAAAAGTAAAACTTATGCCTCCTCACCTACAAGTCCCGTGACAAAGAGAATTGGCCTGATAGACTCCCATGTTGTTTATCCGGGTGAGTCCGTCGGGGGTGAATTGGAGGGGAATACCTTTGTAGGTCCCTCCCAAAGCCCCAGGGCCATACAATCCCCCTTATATCTGGTTTTGGAAGTTACATCTGCAGTAAATGGATCCCTCGGCTGGAGTGATACAAACCGAAAGAGGAGATGTATCCCCATCAGAACGGACTATACGAATTGGTAATTTGGTTCTGGGTGGCGAGGCAACAGATAGTGGTAATAAGGTTAAATGTCCATCTGTAATTTCTGAAATAAGAAATGAGGAGGATGAAATTAATGTTGAACCAGAAAATGTGACTTTGTTGGATGTATGGAAACTATCTGCTAAAATAGATAAGAAAATGTCTAGGTTTATATCCAACGTACACACGTTTTCTGTAGAAGCTAAGGATAAATTTGAGGATTTAGATAGAAGAACTGAGAAAATAGAATAGGAAGTTGCAAATTTGAACCCAGTAGTAAATAAACTACAGGCTGTAAATGTCTCTTCCATTAAAGACAATATGATGTTACATAGTAGGATTGAAATATTGGAGAACGAATTAAGAACAAGTAATCTTAGATTACTTAATTTTCCAATTTCAAGACTATTATCTCCTGAAGAATTATATAAAAAATATGCGATGGAAGTTTTATTGTATGATGGAAAAATACCGTTAGTTTCGAGAATATATTATTTAACTAAGAAGAAGATTTTGCAAACTCAGGAGGGTGGGGTTCATATCTTAGATAGCCCAGGAGTTTCCACTTTTTTGGAAGACTCCTTGGACTTGATTAATTCAAGATCTACTTTGTTAGTCTCCTTTTCTTTGAAACGGGATAAAGATTTGTTTTTTCTTAAATATTTTCAGAATAAGGATCGTAGTTTTTGTGGTCAAAAGATACAAATCTTCCCCGATGTTTCCCGTGCGACACAAGCACAGAGGAAACAATTTTTGTCCTTAAAACAATCTGGAGCTAGCTTTTTCTTAAAATTCCCTTGTAAATGTCAGATATTGTTTCAAAATAACAAGTTTGTTTTCCTTGACCCGTCACATTTGCAACGTTTTATTTCTGATAAATCTCAGGTGATTTGAGAGGGTATAAAGGGAGTTTGATTGTAAAAGAGAATATGTTAGCGAAGTAGACTGAATATCTCTCCTCTTCTCCTAGATGTGGGCTGGAATACAAGTATGTTTTCTTTAAAAATAGTGACGTGTAACTATTGTAATACTTGATTATATCATGTCATATGTAAATGTTATAATTTCAAAAAATATAAATTAAAAAAAAAAAACACATCTAATACCTTGGTGGTTTTGATGCCACTATTGCTGCTATTTCACCCCTCTCATTGTGCCTTGAGATGTTTATTCCACTGCTGTTGCTGCTGCTGCTTTCAGTGCCTTGTGATGTTCATGCCACTATTGTTGCTGCCCTTTGCTCCTCAGGATAATGTCTGCAAATGGGTTAATTTTATTCATACCATGACAGAAATACACCTCATTTGAAAGTCAGTGCTCTCAAAATTAAAACAAATGTCCTTCTTAATACTTGCATTGTGCCTAGCAAAACTTATTTTGAAGTTCATAGAGTGTAAAATACAAAGACAACATACCTAGATGAGCCTGGAAGTTCTTTATTATCAGGCCAGTATCAATATATACAACTGGAACAATTTCTGTATCTTTCTGCCACATTTTCTTGGTTTCTGATTGCAACATTTGGGACTTGATGATTATTTCCTCTCTCTCCAGACAATCCACAGAATATTTGCCTGGTATTGTCACTTATAACATCAATGCTATCCTTGTGTTCTTCTGCTTGACCACAATATCCAGTTTTCTTGCACTGAGATTTTTAAAATACCTTTTGCTTCTCTGTAGGTGCCTTTGAGTGTTCATGCTACTATTCTTAATGTCCTTTCTTGTTCTTTAGCTGTTTTGTGGTGCTCATGCCACTGCTGCTTCAGTTTTTCCAGAGTTTCTGTTGGTTTCAAGTCACTGTGTGTTGTGATTCTTCCAGTGTGATTGGCGGCTTTGCAATTCTCATGGTGCTTTTGGTTCTTCATGCCAATGTCTATGGTGCTTGACCCTTTATTAGTGCCTCTAGGTATTTCATCTCACTTTTCCTAATTCTTCACCTCTCTCATGATGCATTGATCACAGGTAGGTAGATATAGCATCAAGCTAGGTAGAGAGAACATGGTACAAATCTACCCTTCTTTTACTTTTCAGCCCTCCAAATCACATTAAATCTTGACTGATGGTAATTGTGCTGTTCGTACGTATGACTATGTATGCAAAATTGCCTCCCAAAGCCACCTCACCCCATAAACCTCAGCATAAGTTACTAGTGGCCCCTCGTACAGTAGTATAAAATAACTGTTTGGAGAGTCTCTCTTTATCTTTCTCTCTCTCTCTCTCGCCAGCAGCTCAAAATGTGATAAAAGCCTGTCCGGACACTTTTCAGCTTGCGATGTGAAAACATAGTAGGTGTGATAAATATAACACTCATTGCAAAAAAATAACTATGCAATGTGGTATCAGAAAAAATATCCTAACCATGCCCCTTTTTTATCACATGCACTATTTCAGATGGCTAATAACCCTTGCATTCAAATTGTCCTGGCATTCAAATGATTTCCTATTTATTTATTTATTTATTTATTTATTTATTTATTTAGTTAGTGTTTTTCTATACCGGCATTCAAGAAAAGGATCCCATCATGTTGGTTTACATTTAACAAGGGGTGTAAATGCAAATAAACTAAAACTGTTACAAGTGAAGAGAAACTGAAGTTACAATAAAACAGGGATGTTCCAAACTGGGAGAAGAGGGAAAGGCTAGAGGAATTTAAAGAGAAGAGCAATTATTTACAACGTTCAAAGAATGTCTGACTGTGGTTGTTGGTGAATTGATGTTCAGTTAGGGTCTGGAAAGGATTGCTTAAACAATCACGTCTTAAGCCTTTTTCTGAAAGTTAGAAGGCATGGTTCCTGTTGAAGATCCGGTGGAATAATGAAGGTCCAGCTTAAAGAAGGCCCGGTCTCTAAGTGTTATATGTTGAGAGGTTTTGGTGTGTGGAACATGTAGTGTATCTCTGTAAGCTTCTCTGATGGGTCTGTTGGAGGTATGTTTTCTGAATGGGATTTGTAGGTAGAGTGGCACATGGTGATGGATGGCTTTATAGATAATGGTGATGGACTTATGAATGATTCTGTAGTGAATTGGCAGCCAGTGTAGGTCTTTGAGAATGGGGGATATGTGGACAAGGATGAATTTCCCCTGGTAAAACAGAGAGCCCCTGAAGCAGTTTTCACAAAACGTGACATCATGTCTGGCTGTTTTATCCTTCACTGAAGGGAAGTATTGAATTTTAGTGCTCTTCTAGTTTTGTGAAATTTTGTTCAAGTCGAAAGAATTAGTTTAACTTTTCTAAAGAAATACACTATAAAAGGAAAAAGTCACACCTTGAAAATGTTGCGCTTCGATGGAATGGAGCGCTAGGGGGCGCTCTAGCGCAAAACATAAACTGTGTGCCCTTGCAGCAAGATGGTCCAAGTCAGGATACTGGGAAACCAGGGACCTCCACCGGACCTGCATGCCTCCGGGAGGCCACCAACGCAATGGTGGTCTCTGAACGGTCCACCAAACGTTCCCAGCCCTTTCGGACCTGCTGCAGGGAGCAGCAGAGGCGGAAAGCTGGGCATGAGACAGGTGAGATGGAGGACTTGGAACAAATGCTGATGATGACAGGATTCAGACATTGAAGGACGAGATGAGGACTCAGACGTTGAAGGACGAGACGAGGGTTCAGATGTAGTTGAAGGTCAGATGTGGACGAAGACATGAACTCTGGCAAGGCAAGACATGAACTCTGGCAAGGCAAGGCGACTAAAATTATCAATAAAACTCAGGATGGAGAAGATTCCGGATAGAGCGCTAACACCCAGGGCCGGGGAGGAGGCTGCAGTGGCCAGAAAGACCCCCAGATTATCCACTGGAGCACTGCCCACCGGGGGCTAGGCATAGCCAGAGTCCAGAGCATCAGAGAACTATACAGACACATGAAGATCCTTGGCTCTGATGATGGAGAAGACCCACCAGTGCCCTACACACCCCAGCAGGGGTGGTCACGGACCACTGGGCCGCAGCGCGCACTACCAACCCAGCTGGGCTGGTCACAGACCATGCTGGGAGGGATCCAACGATGCCTTGGAAATTTGGACAAGACGGACATCAGACGAAGACTAGGCCAAAGAACATCAGGAGTGGAAAACATCAAGGCTAAGACGAACATCAGGACAGGAAGACATCAGGGCTGGAATAGATGACAAGACAAGGAACGTCCAAGGAAGAGACTGGAAACAAGATGACAAAGGATCCAACGAAGAACACAGGAATGCCCAGAGGAGCGGAGAATGCAGGAAGTCCAAGAAGACCAGCTCCTTGGAGGACAGTTCCAGGAAGGAACTTGCTCCTTGCGAAGGCAAAGGCTGAAAGGCAATGAAGCCCTTTTGTAGGGCTGAAGGAGGAACTTCCATGATGACATCACTGATGGGCTACTCCCTCGCTGTCCCTTTAGGATGGGAAGGAAGACACGGCCTCGCCCCCAAGGAAGCAGGCTGGTAGTACAGGACCTTGGAGAGCGGCCCTGCAGCAAGTGGAGGAGGAGGAGAAGCAGGCCCCGAACAGGCCCGACGCTAAAGGCAGTTTCCCAGCCACAGAAAATGAACAGAAGATGGCTCCATGCCGCAGGCAAGGAAAGGGCTGTGGCCCTCTTCCCCCCGAGAGCCCAAGGTAGGATTACTGGCCTCTGGGCCACATGGAAACATTGTCGGCGGCCTCCAGACCGTGTATGAAGCAGAAACGCAGCACCAGCCGCGTGAGAGGATCTTTGGCGGCCTCCGGGCTGCTAAGACACAGTAGCATGGTACCATGCTGCGAGGGAGATCCCCGGCACGGCTCCTGCCGTACTGGCATGATGACAGGCTCCTGCTACTGCAGGGAATCTTTGCACAGCTCCCTGTCACCAGGGAAGGCAGCAGCGATGTCGGCAGCCTCCAGGCCACTTGAGGGACAGAAGCGCGGCTCCTGCCGTGTGTGCAGCTCATTGGCGGCCACCGAGCTGGGAGAGATGCAGGCGCGTGGCTCCTGCCATGAGTGAGGTACGTCGGCAGCCTCCAGGCTGCAGAAGGATGATGGAAGAGAGGTGGAGAGGTGGCCTGTGGCTCCTGCCACAGGCCAAATCACAACAGAAAATATATTATAAAAAGAAAAAAGTCTCAAACGAAAAAATGGACCTTTGATTAAACAATACCCATAACGGTACACACTTATTTATACATGTTGTCAAAATGTGTACTATTTCAAAACAAATGTAAACTTTCTGGGGTGAGTACAAAAACCCAAGCCCATGGACAACTGATCGTAGCCATACCCCCCTTCAAAGCCCCTCTCTGAGAGTCTAAGCTTATTGAGGTGAGCAGCATGAAATTATTTTAAAAGATTAGAATTCATGATATTGGAGGCAGGCTTCCAAGTATTTTCCTTGGGGCTCTACCCCTTCCAAGCAATAAGATATTCCCATTTCTTGCTCTGTGTTATGAATTGGCTCCTGAGGAAGGAGGAGTTAGCAATCTGTTATGAATCGGCTCCTGAGGAAGGAGGAGTTAGCAATCTGTTATGGAACTGGCTCCTGTGGAAAGAGGAGTTAGCAATCTATTATGCTCTACTCCTCAAGAAGGGAGGAGTTAGCAATCTGATATGCTCAGCTCCTGTAGAGGGAGTATTTAATAATCCATTAAGGTATAGACTGCGGCATTGCAATCTGTTATGAATCTGTTGCTGAAGGCTCTTGATGGGTAAAGAGTAGCAGTCTGTTACCAGCGGAGTGCTTGGAGAGGGCACTCAGCTGAAGAGGAATGTAGATAGGTGGATCCTTGGGCCGATGATAGATGACTGCGCCCCCAGGAAGTTATCCTGAGAGGGACCACCGGCTAGGCTTGGGTATGGAGACAGACACAGATAATTATTTTATTAGACAGGTTAGTAGAATCACCAGAGGTGGCAGTGGTGAGGTGATATGCCCGGCAGGGCTGAAGTCCCTCAGGTACTGGAACAACAATCCCAGGGTTGCTAAGCTGTAGAGAAACTATAGATAGTGAGTAGACAGGGTATGCTGTGTTCATAGCCAGAACTGGATGACAAAACTCACATAAGGTCTTAAGGAAGCTCAGTAGCTGGAAAGGGTTAGGCCCTTGAGGAGCGAGTACCTGGTTCCAGGGAAAGCTCTGAGAGAGCGATGGTAACTCACAAATGTCTGTAACTGCAATAGCTTCCAAGCAGTAGAGAATCTTCAGAGTGTTCAGGAACATGGGCCCTCGAGGAGTGAGTACCGGTTCCTATCTGCAATCTGAAATAAAGAAAAGAGAGCGAGGCACCCGAGGAGCGGGTAACCCTGGTAAGTCCGAGGAGGCAGAGTAGCTTGGGAGTAAGGCCGAAGCAATCCCCTTGCTAACTCGATTCGTTAGCAAATACTGAGACCTTTAATATTGGAAGCGGATGGCGTCATCCCAGGGGAAGTCCCCCGAGGGTCGCACCCTTGATGGTATATCAATCGGAGCGTGCGCGCCCTACATCATCATGCAACATGGCGGATCTGCAGCGTCGTGCCGGTCCAGGGATGCCGGAGGGAGACAGCAAGAAGACGCCGCGGCAGCTAAGAGTCCATCAGACCCAGAGGGAGTCACCACAGAGGTAAAGAGGGCAGAGTGAGGGCGTTGAACAGCGACGGACGCAACACTCCGTCACCTGGAATCCAGAACTTCATATATTGTTGTATCTTTAGAGATCACTTCTTGAGGTTCAGAAGGTATTCTGGAGGCCCAAGAGAGGATTAACGGCTTCAGGACAGAAACATGAAATACATTATGAATACCCAGGATGGAGGATAGCTGTAGTTGGTACGCCCTTGGTCCAAGTTGATGTAGGAGGGGAAATGGGCCAATGTAGTGAAGAGCAAGTTTCATGGAAGGCATTTGAGGTGTATGTGGCACATGCTCAGCCACACCTTCTCGCCTGGTTTAAATTGTGGAGCGGGTCTCTTTTACATGGCTTCCTGGAGCATTTCGTTAGTATGGGTCCAAAGGTCTTGGAGTTCCTGTGCTGACAATTGGGCCACTGGAGATGGAACTACCAATGGTATCAGCAATGGTGACAAGGGTTGCCTCTCATAGACTGTCTGAAAGGTGAATACCCTGTGGCAGTGCAGATGTGAGAGTTATGAGAAAAATCTGTCCACAGCAGAAGGGATGCCCAGTTGTTCTCACGTTTGTTAGCATAGACTCTGAGGAACATCTTGAGGGTTTGATTGGTATGCTCACACTGGCTATTTCCATGAGCATGGTCAGCTATTGTGAAGTCCAGGGAAATGCCAAATTTCTTACAGAGTGCATGCCAGTATCTTGCTGTGAACTGTGCACCATGGTCAGACATGATATGTTTGGGCAGTCTATGCAAGCAGAAAATGTGGTGAGTGAATAAACGTGCTAACTCAGGAGCTATTGGTAGCCCGAGAAGTACAATGAAATGAGCCATTTTTAGAGAAGTGGTCAACAAAGATCTAGATAATCATAGAGCCATTAAAGAGTAGGGATGTGAATCGTGTCCTCGATCGTCTTAACGATCAATTTCGGCTGGGAGGGGGAGGGAATCGTATTGTTGCCGTTTGGGGGGGGTAAAATATCGTGAAAAATCGTGAAAAATCGAAAAATCGAAAAATCGCAAAACCGGCACATTAAAACCCCCTAAAACCCACCCCCGACCCTTTAAATTAAACCCCCCACCCTCCCGAACCCCCCCCCAAATGACTTAAATAACCTGCGGGTCCAGCGGCGGTCCGGAACAGCAGCGGTCCGGAACGGGCTCCTGCTCCTGAATCTTGTTGTCTTCAGCCGGCGCCATTTTCCAAAATGGCGCCGAAAAATGGCGGCGGCCATAGACGAACACGATTGGACGGCAGGAGGTCCTTCCGGACCCCCGCTGGACTTTTGGCAAGTCTCGTGGGGGTCAGGAGGCCCCCCACAAGCTGGCCAAAAGTTCCTGGAGGTCCAGCGGGGGTCAGGGAGCGATTTCCCGCCGCAAATCGTTTTCGAGGGTTCCGGCGCCTCGCTGAACAACCTCCTGCAGTCGATCTCCTGCCGGCGCCATTTTCCGTACGAAAACGATTCGCGGCGGGAAATCGCTCCCTGACCCCCGCCATTTTTCGGCGCCATTTTGGAAAATGGCGCCGGCTGAAGACAACAAGATTCAGGAGCAGGAGCCCGTTCCGGACCGCTGCCGTTCCGGACCGCCGCTAGACCCGCAGGTTATTTAAGTCATTTGGGGGGGGTTCGGGAGGGTGGGGGATTTAATTTAAAGGGTCAGGGGTGGGTTTTAGGGGGTTTTAGTGTGCCGGCTCACGATTCTAACGATTTATAACGATAAATCATTATAATCTCTATTGTATTGTGTTCCATAACGGTTTAAGACGATATTAAAATTATCGGACGATAATTTTAATCGTCCTAAAACGATTCACATCCCTATTAAAGAGTAGAGATGTACATTCTTTTATCACGAATTAGGCAATTTCGTTGAAATTGCCTAAATCGTCATGGTTCGGCGGACCCGAACCCCAAAATGGATTTTCCCCAAACTTCGGGGAAAATTCATTTTTCGGGTTAGGGTGGGAGGGAGGGGCACATTTATATAAAAAAAAAAAAAAAAACACCCCCAACCCTTCAATTTTACTTTATAACAACCCCCCCCCCCCCACCACCATCCCGATCCCTCCCCAAGACTTACTAAAAGTCCTGGTGGCCCAGCGGGGTCCCGCGAGCAATGTCTCCCTTTCGGGGCGTCGGGCCTACCACGAATCAAAATGGCGCTGGTTCCCTTTGCCCTTACTATGTCACAGGGGCTACCGGTGCCATTGGTCTGCCCCTGTCACATGGTAGGAGCAATGGAAAGTCTCTGATGGTCCAGCAGGGGTCCTGGAGCGATCTCCTGCATTCGGGCTGTCGGCTGCCAGTATTCAAAATGGCGCCAATAGCATTTGTCCTTACTATGTCACAGGGGCTACTGGTGCCATTGGTCGGCCCCTGTCACATGGTAGGAGCACAAGATGGCACCAGCCATCCATTTCTCTTACCATGTGACAGGGGCCGACCAATGGCACCGCTAGCCCCTGTGATATAGTAAGGGCAAAGGGCATCAGTGCCATTTTGATTTGTGGTAGGCCCGAATCAAGAGGGAGATATCGCTTGAGGGACCCCGCTGGACCACCAGGGCTTTTAGTAAGTCTTGGGGAGGGATCGGGATGGTGGGGGAGGGGGGGGTTGTAATAAAGTAAAATTGAAGGGTTGGGGTGGTTTTTTTCCGATTCATTTTTTTTAATTCGTTTTCTGACTCGTTTTTCAAGATCCGAGCCACCGAAAAATGATCTGCGGGAAAACGAAATTTTTCAACGAAGAACCCGAACCGAAATCCGACCCGAAATGGAAAAACTAAGCTCATCTCTATTAAAGAGGGGAAGGTCCACTATGAAGTCAGTGGACAAGTGGGTCCAGGGATGGAAATGGTGTAACAACCCACAAGGCCATCCTGACAGGGCTTTCTGCTGTTTGCAGATGGGTCAAGCATTCCACATAAGATTCCACATAAATATTATTGGTGGCCACATAAGCATCAGTGGCCACCAATAATACTGTTGAAGTAGGGTGAGAGTCTGAGCTCGACCAGGGTCACCTGAGACATGGGAGTCGTGGGACCATATCAATATCTTTTCTCTGAGTTTGCATGGAATGACCATGTTCCCTGGTGGAACAGTCATGGTGGTGGTTAGCAGGACCCTAGCCAGATCAATGATATGCCTGGAAGGTTCCAGAGTGACCTTTAACTGGGAGAGGTAGGAAAGTGCATCTGCCTGGGCATTTTTGAGTGCAGGCTGATATCTCAGCTCAAAGTCAAAAAGTGCAAAAAATAAGGACCTGGAGACATATCAGCATTTAAGCATTGGGCATGATGGAGGTGCTCTAGATTTTTGTGATCAATTTAAATGGTTATATGGTGCTGTGCAATATCTAGCCAGTGGCACCATTCCTCCAGAGCTAACTTGATCGCCAGGAGCTCTCTATTGCTGATTCCATAGTTAGCCAGAGAGAATTTCCTTGAGAAGAAAGAGCATGAGTAGAGAATTCCATTGGAGGAGTGCTGGCTTAAGATGGCGTTTGCCCCCACAGAGGAGGTATCCACTTCAATGATGTAGGAACATGTAGGGTCTTGGTGGTGAAGACATGCTTTCTGCAGAAGGGTGTCTTTCAGTTTTTGGAAGGCAGCCATATCTTTGGATGGCTAAAGCTTGTCATTAGCCCCTTTTTTGCATGAGGGCAGTGAGAGGAGCAACAAATTTGGAGTAGTTAGTGAAGTGTCTATAATAGCTGGCGAAGAGCAAGAACCTTTGCAGTGTCCATAATCCGCTTGGATGGGGCCAATCCTGAATACAATGTTCCCTAGGAAGGGAAGTCTCTCTTGTTTGAAAAGATACTTCTCTAGTTTGGCATACAAATGGTTGTCTCGAAGACACAGAAGCACTCGGTGAACATCTTAGTGATGGGAGTTTAGATCCTTGGAAAAGATGAGGATTTTGTTGAGGTGCACCACAACACAGACATAGAAGAGGTCCCTGAATACCTCATTAATCATCTTTTGGAACATGTCTGGGGTATTATATAGCCCAAAGGACATTACTATGTACTCGTAGTGCCCATCTCACATGTTGAACGATGTCTTCCATTCATCTCCAGAGTGGATTTGGATTAGATAACAGGCACCCCAGAGGTAAACTTTGTGAAGATCTTTGTCCCTTGCAGGATTGAATAACTCCAAGATCAAAGGCTGTGGGTACCGGTCCTTGCTGTAAATCAAGTTTAACCCCAAATAATCAGTGCAAGGTGAAGAGATCAGTCCTTCTTTGCAACACAGAAGAAACCAGTGCTGGCTGAAGAAGTGGATCAGTGATGAATCCCCTATCAAGATTCTTGTGGATGTATTTTAGACATTTCCTTCATCTCTGGGAGTGACAATGGGTATACCCTTCCCTGAGGAGATTTAGAGTCAGGTAGAAGCTTGATCCCACAGTCATATTCCCTGTGGGGAGATAGAGACTCAGCTATTTTCTTAGAAAGCACATCAAAGAAATTGTTGTACTGCAGAGGAATTTCTGATGAGGTAACCGCCACTGGGAGGCAGTATGGAACCTCCACTTTTTCTAAGCATGAAATGTGGCAGTTGGGCCCCCACTAATAGAGCTTCAGTGAAGACCAATCAAACTGAGGTGAGTGCTATTGGAGCCAGGGTAGCCCCAGTACCATGTGATGGATGGCCTTGTTGATGATGTGGAAAATAATGTATCCCACATGAAGGATGCCGGTTCGTACTTTCACTGGTACTGTAGTGAGTGTGATCTGCCAGGTAACGGGTCTCCATAGATTGGTGAAATGATTAATGGAACTGTCCTAGATACAATCGGTATCTAAAGGTGGTCCACCAAGGCCTTCATTAGGAAGTTCCCTCTGACTCTGAAGTCCACCAGAGCCAAGGTGGAAAAGTTCTGATCACCTATGGAGATTGTCACAGGAAGGATAAGTTGGGGAGCTGGAGTCATGAAGCCTATGGTCAGCCCCCTGATGGACCCTTGGCTCTGAAATTTCCCGGTCCGAATGGCCACTGGCTAAATGGTGTCCAGAGTAAGCACAGTAGAGGTACAGCTCAGATTGGGGTCGCCAAAGTAATTCCTCAGGAGAAAGATGCCCCTGCCCAAGTTATATGGGTTCCTTGGTGCTTGCCACTGGAGAAGAATATGAAGCAGGTGGTGATATTGGGTGCTGAAAGTGGTGAGTCAGAGGAATAGTCCTGTGCTGAAGGTGGAGCTCCTTGGCCTGCTGTTGAAGATGATGATTGATGCAGCTTGTATGATCAATGATCCCCTCCAGGGATTCCAGAATCTCATAGGATACAAGTTCATCTTTTATCTTGGAGGATAATCATTCCAAGAAAATGGTGCAAAGGCAATCGTCTCTCCAATTGAGCTTGGTGTCCAGCATCTGGAACTCTTTGCCATAGTCCATTAGGGTCTGTCTACCCTGGTGCAAGTGGTGGAGTTCTGAGCTTGAGGTTGCCAGCCAGCTAGGCTCATCAAAAGCTGTTCTGAAGGCTAAAATGAACTGATCGGGTCCTGAAGTATCAGATCGAAGCGTTCTCATAGTGGAGAGGCCCAGGCGAGGGCCTTGCCATTGAGGAGAGAAAGGATGAAAGTCATTTTGACTGAATCCTCAGTGACCAGTACTGGTTGTAGGGAGAAAAACATATAGCATTGGTTGACAAAACCATGACAATGCTTCAGGTCTCCAGCATACTGGGGAGGAACCAGCAGATAGAGCTTGGAAAGGCTTGAAGGCCTCAGTGCTGGAGAGGCACTCAGAGGAGTTGGAACAACAGAGGCTGAGGTAGCATCCAGATGAGTGTTAAGGTGTTCCATGGAGGCTGCCACAATTTCAAGGAACTGCTAATGCTTCTGGAGTTTGTAGGCTAGAACTGGAATGGCCTGGTGAGCAATAGTATCTGCCAAGTTAATGGCCTCAGCCATCTATTGTGGGCATGGACCCTTGGACTGAGGTGGAGTTGGTGCAACCTTCAGGGAGGAGCCTTGTGTGTCCTCACCATTGGCTGGCTGAGCTAACAAAAACAGAGGCACAACTGGAGCTTCACCAATGCCAGCCCATATTACCCTTAGGTTGAGCTCTTGACTCTGCGGGCCCATATGGAGATGAAAATCAGATGAGTAGGTGAAACTGCAGGCCAGGGTCTAGCACAGGTGGCATACAAACAGAGTCAAAGTCCAGGCAGTGGTCAGTGTCAGGATGAGGTCATTCAAAGTCGGTGTCCAGGCAGTGGTCAGTGGCAGATTTATTTATTTATTTATTTACGGATTTTTTATATACCGGGGCACGTAAGAAACATCACCTCGGTTTACATTCAAACATTAATTCAGCATATTGCTTTACATTAAAACATTAAAACTGAAAGAATACAAATCCATGTAAAAAACTTTGTATAATAGGAATAAATATCAGAGTATGAGTGTCTGTGGGATTAAACTAGAACGCAAAGCAAGGACTCAGTTCAATAATAGTAGGCTTTTTTGAAAAGCCAGGTTTTAAGTTTTGTTTAAATTTTTTGTAGCAATATTCCTGTCGTAATTCTGATGGCATGGTGTTCCATAGTCTGGATCCAGCAATGATGAAAGAACGTTCTTTTGTAGTGGACAGATTAGTCAGGTTGGGTGCAGGGGTCTTCAGTTTAGCTAAATGCTGGAATCTGGTTGGGCGGATTGATGTTTTGAATTGAAGGTGATTAGAGAACCAGTTCATATCTCTGTTGTGGGTGGCTTTATGAATCAGCGTCAAGGATTTATATATTATTCTGGATGCCACGGGTAACCAGTGTAAAGATTGAAGCGCTGGAGTGATGTGTTCATGGCGTCTTGTGTCAGTGATGATGCGGGCAGCTGCGTTTTGTAAAATTTGCAAGGGTTGAATTGTAGTTTTAGGAAGCCCAAGTAGCAAGGCATTGCATTAATTAATCTTTGATAATATAGTCGCCTGTAGTACAGTGCGAAAGTCGTATTGGTATAAAAGAGGTTTAATACGTTTTAGTGTATGTAACTTAAAGAAACCACTTTTAACTGTATCCGCGATGAATTTTTTAAATGTGAAATTGCTGTCAATGATGACGCCAAGGCTGCGTACTTGCTGAGTAATAGTAGATTAGATGGAAGACAAACAGAGTAGATGTCCAGGCAATGGTCAGTGGTGAGTGGAAGGCAAGCAGAGTCGGTGTCCAGGCATTGGTCAGTGGCAGGCAAACATATTTGGTGTCCAAGCAGAAGTCAAAGCCAGATGTGCATCCAAGGGAGACAAAGGACGAGGAGAAGAGTGGAAGACAAGGAACCACACAGCAGAAGTGAGGACACGTAGGACAGATGAGAAGGAAGGCTGACCAAAAAGAAGGCAGGAACTGAAAGCATGAACCAGACTGCCAACAGGGAACCAGGAGCAAGGTACAGAACTCAGGAACAGGAACTAAGATCAGAGCACAAGGAATGCTGGAACACAGGAATACAGGGATGCAGGAACACAGGAATGCTGAGGCAATGCACACATCAGAGAAGTCGACCTATTGCTGAGGCGTCAATGAAGCCCTGGAGGGTGCCATTTATACAGAGCGGGTCCAAACATCATCAGAGGGTGCTGCAGGGATTTTCCCACTGCGAGCCCTTTACAAGGCAGCAAGTCCAGAACTCGCATGCCCAGGGCAAGCCCTGAACAGCTGGCGGCGGCGTCCCTGAAATATGTGCGTTGGACTGGTTTATTTATTTATTTATTTATTTTACTTCTTTTAATATACCGATGCTCAAGACCAAGTCTTATCGTACCGGTTTACAATGAACTCGGGGGTAAACCAATTAACAATGAAAGCGAAAGTTACATTGCAAAAGGGAAAGTCAAACAGGGCTGTTGGAAAAAAAGGGATAGATTAACGATTTCTAACTGAAGAGCCGTGCCAGTAAGCACGGAGAAGTTGTTTACATGGTGAAATAAATACAATTTATACTTTATAAATTACACATGGTGAAATTATATACAATTTATACAGAGCGGTCGATTGGACAAGTTATATAAGAGCGTAGTTGGCAAGAAACAGTTCCTTTGATAGGTGGCAAGAGGGCGCAACGGTAGGGTGTTGGTCTGAGAAAGATACTAAAATTATTTATTCAGGGAAATGCTTGGGCGAACAGCCATGTTTTTAATTTTTTTCTGAATGTGATATGACAAAGTTCCTTGTGGAGATCTGGCGGGAGAGAATTCCAGTGATGTGGACCAGCAGTTGATAGCGCACATTTTTCAATGGCGTTGTGTATAGCGGATTTGTTCGGTGGAACCTGGAGGGTGTCTCTGTATGCAGGTCTAGTAGGTCTTGCTGAGGAGTGTGGTTTGAGGGGTATGGAGAGTTGGTGGGAGGATTGCTGAAATATGGTTTTGTGAATGATGGTCAGTGTCTTGAAGAGAATTCTGTAGCGGATGGGTAACCAGTGAAGTATTTTTAAAATCGGTGTGATGTGGTCCATACGGCGAGAGTTTGTAAGGATCCTGGCTGCAGCATTTTGTAGCATCTGAAGAGGTTTGGTGGAAGAGGCCAGGAGACCAAGCAGAAGCACGTTACAATAGTCAATCTTTGAAAATAGAATGGCTTGAAGTAAGGAGCAGTAGTCATGGAAGTGAAGGAGTGGTCTTAACTGTTTTAGAACCTGAAGTTTGTAGAAGGCTTCTTTAGTGGTGTTGTTAATAAATTTTTTAAGGTTCATTCTGGAGTCTAGGATGGCTCTGAGGTCTCTCACTTGATTTACTGAAGGTGTATTTGTAGAGTTGACTAGAGGGTTATTATCATTGGGGGAGATGACCAGTAGTTTAGTCTTGGACTGGTACAGGCACGGCGTCCTACTACATTCCATCTAGACGGTCTACCTCAATGTCATGGAATCCTTGATGTGGCTCAGGGCAGAGTTAATAGTGGACAGGCCCATGGACCACTGAGCATAACACCTTCCTAATAATTCCCAACATTGCTTGCCTTTTGACCAGCACAACACACTGAGCTGATGACTTCAATGTAATATCAATTATGATGCTCAGATCTTTTTCCTGGTTGGCAATTCCTAATAACCATTAACTTGTCTTTGACAGTGGCCAGGCCAGGTTTCAGGTACCTGGCAAAACCCATGAAGAAGACCTATTTCCTCTTGCTCCCTGAGATAATCCATAAACAAGCTTTTAGCTTCCATCCATTTAGCTCTTAACACTACTAAAACTGAAATCATGCTCATCTCACCCCAAAATCATCCTAACCCCCCTCCTATTCATACACCATTCGCCCAGCAAGTCCGTGATCTGGGTGTCATCCTTGACGACCATCTCACGCTTAAGAAATTCATCAGCAATATACTAAAAGAGGGCTTTTTTAAACTACACTCCCTAAAAAAACTAAAACCCCTACTACATCCCCCCGACTTCCGCACAGTTCTTCAAACCACCATCTTTGCCAAAACCGACTATTGTAATGCTCTTCTCCTTGGCCTACCGAACAATGCCATTCAACCCATTCAAATATTACAAAACACAACAGCCCGGATCCTGACTAACTCACGCAGAAATGACCATATCACACCGGTATTAAAAGACCTACACTGGCTCCCAATTGCATCACGCATCCAATATAAGACTCTCTCCCTTGTCCACAAGGCTTTATACAACCCTGAAATGAACTGGTTCAACGAATCCTTCCGCCTCCACCAATCCAACAGGCCCATCAGACACCAACACCTCGCCTCCATGCCTACACCTTCTCCCAAACATTACAAACTTACCTCCACGAGAGCCCGAGCGCTCTCTATCGCCGGGCCCACCCTTTGGAACGCAATGCCTGTCGAACTACGACAAGAAGAATGCACAAAAAACATTCAAACGTAAGCTAAAGACCTGGCTCTTCACCAAAGCATACACCTAATTCCCCCACTTTCACACTCACACCCATACTCTCCTTCCCTCTCCCCCCATTCCTCACTCCCACCTCTAAATTCCTCCTTCGCCCCCTTCCTGTTCAGTCCTCTTACCTTCTCCTGATTTCTCAGCTCGCCTTCTCCTTTTACCCCATCCACCCCTCCTCCCCTCCTACACCCCCCCCCCCCTCCCCATCCCCCCTCCTCCCGTATAACTCTACACAATTGTATTTCCATGGCATTGCTGTATTTATGAATACTTTGTACATAGTGATACTCTATATATATTTGTAAATTTTGCTCATAAGTTTTGTTTAATTATTTCCCTCCTCTTTTCCCCCTCCTCATTTGTTCTTATGTTAAATTCGTTATATCTGTTCGATGTAAACCGCCATCCCAGGCGCCTGTTTCAGTTACACTGTAAACCGATGTGATATCCCGGATGAACGTCGGTATATAAAAATTTTAAATAAATAAATAAAATAAATAAATAACAATAGCTTTATTTAGTCTTCCTCTAGGAACTTGAATAAAAAACTACTTCCTACGATTTGTTTAAACCTGTTGGCATTTAGTTTCACATGGAGTGTCACTTTGTTTCACTATTATTTGAAAAAATATATAACCAGTCTTTATTTACTTGTTACATTCCACCCCACTTATGATTTTATAAACATCTATCATCTCCCCAATTAGCTGAATCTTTTCTAAGCTGATGTGATAGTTGCTGTCCATGAATTGCCCTAGAAATAAGCAGCTTAGCGCCCAAAGCATAAAATCTAGGCCAGTGATAGTAGAGGGAATTCTGTTTATGCCAGCCTCTCTCTCTTTGGGTTGAGCCCTCCAATGCTGGTGGCCAGCAAGGCATGAGACCCCCACCAGGAGCATGGCGCAAGAAGCCTGAAACAAGGCTAGGAGCAAGAACAAACTATAAATCCAGGAACCCAGAAAGGAGAACAAGCAGGAGCACTGAATGAAGAATCTGAGGATGAGGAAGTTTTCCAAATGCAGGAACAGAGTTAGAGTATGAGGCCTGAAAGGTAGAACTAAGCTCTGGCAACTAACTGATGAGAATACCTCAGTCTTATACAAGAAACAAGATGGCTGCTAGGGGGGAGCAAGGAGCACAGCAAAGAGCCCACAGCACCACTTATAGACTACAGGAACACTCATGAACAGATCCTTACAGCTTAAAAGATCTTATCTGCATATACTGTTATCATATGGGAGTTGTTCCATTCCCTTTATAATTTTTGTCATCCTTCTCAGAACCCTTTGTAGTTCTGCTATGACTTTTTTGAGTTGGAGTGACCCGAACTGCATGCAAAACTCAGTGTGTAGTTGCACCATGGATCAATAAAAAGCCAATATGATATTTCCTATTTTATTCTCCATTCCTTTTTGGATCATTTCTAACATTCTATTTGCTTTTTTGACCACTGCAATGCCCTGAGGAAAGGATTTCAATGTTCTGCCCACAAAACCTCCATGATCCCTTGCCTGGGTGGTGACTCCCAATTCAGAATCCAACATCCTGTACCCGTAGTTGTGATTATTTTTCTGTATGTGCACCACTTTGCACTTTTCCACGTTAAATTTCCTCTGCCATTCAGATTTCCCATCTCCTGGTCTTAGAAGGTCCTTCTCCAGTCCCTCACAATCCATTGCTGTTTAACTACTTTGAATACTTTTGTGTCATCTGCAAATTTGATCACTTCACTTGTTCTCGTTTCCAAATCATTTGTGAATATGTTAAAACAGCACAGGTTCCAGTACTGATGTCTGTGTACTATATGAATGACCTTTCCCCATTTGGAAAACTGACCATTTAGTCCTGCCTTTTGTTTCCTGGCATTTATTCATAGTAGGGTATTGCCTTCTATCCCTTAACTTTGTAATTTCCTAATAAGTCTGACAGGGCAAGCAAGGGGAATGTACGGGACAGGCACCTTACCCAGCTTAGTTGACATTCATCTGTTTAAAAATGAAGTTTTAACTACAGTACCAGAAAAAAGCCAACTAACCAAACCAAATTAATACAATTGCGTCAAACATGAAGACTGGGTCATGGAAATAATCTTTTTGAGACCTGCTGGTATCAGAAACAGTGCGGGCAGCCAATTAAATTCGGTGAATGCACAAAGATTTCAATCATATACCAGACTGTTGCCCTATAGGTTTTCTTCTTTTTTTTATATACATTTTTGATTGCAGCTAAAAACTATAGCAACCATGGTTGCTTTCAAAGTCCATGAGCAGCTCTCCCAAGTTATTAACTGTGCCGACAGCGCAATAGCTAATACCTGCAGGGATAGATAATCCTTAATTATGTTCTTGCACATCTGAAGCCAGTAAAATAATAGTACTTAGCTTTAAGTTATCTGCAGACTTTATGCCAACATGGACACCCCTGGAGGATTGGATATCCTATAGCAATGGTGGTTGCTATAGTTTTTAGTTGCAATCAAAAATGTATTTAACAAACTAAGAAAACATTTATAGGGCAACAGTCTGGTGTATGATTGAAACCTTTGTGCATTCACCAAATTTAATTGGCTGCCCGCACTGTTTTTGATATCAGCAGGTCTGAAAAAGATTATTTCTATGACCCAGACTTTTTGTTTGACGTAAAAATGAAATCTGACAGTCACTCAGCAAGTAACCTGGTAATTCCGGATATATAATTCTTTATGACACCAAACCTTACGCAAGTTTGTTATTCCTGGCATAGACAGATGGATTAAATAAGTTTTTTACATGATATACAAACATATGATTATTAAAAAAATATAAAAATGTAAGTTTTAGAACAGTATATACACACCTTGAAAATTTGTATTACACTGAGAACAATTTTCAAAGTAATTTCTCTGGGTAAATTGACTGAAAATTGCCTTGACTCAATCCAGGTTAAAGTACACATGGGGTTCAATAGCATCCATATTTTTAGCTGGGTTGAAAAGAGGCATTCCCAGGGGCCCAATTAAGGCAGCAATGGAAAACAAATGCACAAAGACTGGATTTTCAAATCTACATATGTTTTTTGCATAAAAAATCTGTCTGAAGATTAAACAGATGCTATTTCTATTCATTCTTTGTATCTGCAAGCAGTTTTCATAGGAAAACTATGTATATAATTTCCCTTTGAAAATTAGACACAAAGGCTATTAAAAATGGCCCCTAATATATTTCTGGGCAACTTGCTAAATAATGAGATTTTAATGTATGGTAATAAAGTATTAATCACAATGTATTATAATGAAACATAATACATTAGTACTGCACACATCATATTAAATAACTGAATGTTCCTTTTGCAAGTAAGATGTTGTGATATCATTACAAATGAAATATAATACTTCATAGTTTTTTAAATTGATCTTATCTCAGCAGAGATCTTCAACACCAACTATTTGAAGCATAGAAGATTTTTTTTAAAAACTCACCCTTTTGTATCACATCATTTTATGCTTCTCTACTCAACAGTCTCTTAGGCGATTCCATTTTCAGACTCTTCATCTCTTTTTATTTAAAAATATAAGGCTTTATTAAGGCATATAAAATCTGTTTCCATAGGATGCAATATACAGGGTGTTGCACTGGAGGTGGACCCTTGGCCTGGCGCAGGATTGGTACGGCCCTCTAAGGGATCCTAGAGGGCACCTGCCGCCAAGAGGCGGAGCACACAAGGAGAAAGAGGCTGACAAGAACTTCACCAATAATGGTCCGGGGGCTCTGTGGGTTGAGCCCTTGGACTCCTGGACTGCCTGGGTTTAGGTGGGCCTCTGGGGGTCTCCCAGAGAGATGACGGAGAGGTGTGCCCACCAAGAGACAAGGTACATGGCTGTCAGTAAACAGGTGAGCTAGACCAGAACCGAGACTACCGGAGACTACGGGAACAAGGCAGGAACTGAAGGTCCTCCGGATAGGATAGGCAGTGCATAGTGGACCAGCTCAAAGAAGGCCGAGGGCAGTGTCAAAGCAGGTGGGTCTGATGGTCACAGGAGGAGCAAGAGAGTGTCCAAATCGAGCGCAAGGGTCAAAGCCAGGGTATCCATCCGAGGATGGTTAGCCAAAGCGAGGGTTGGTTCCAGGTATCAGTCCGAGCATAGTCAAAGGCAGGCAGAGGTCAGTTCCAGGTATCAGTCCGAGCGTAGTCAAAGGCAAGCAGAGGTCAGTTCCAGGTATCAGTCCGAGCGTAGTCAAAGGCAAGCAGCGGCCAGTTCCAAGTATCAGTCCAAGCGAGGTCAGGGAGAGGCCGAGGTCAGTACCGAGTATCAGTCCAAAAAGGTATAACCTGGATAGTGGAATATGGATCAGGACTCAGGAATGAAGGAACTCAGGAACAGATGTTGGAACACAGGAAGGATCACGGGAACGCATGAGCAAATGCAGGAACACTGTAACAGGCACATGAACAATGGAACGCCTGAACACTGGAACAAGCACAGGAACAAGCACAGGAAAAAGGTTCCCAGGAACACTGGAACAAGCACAGGAAAAGGATGGCAACTAGCTTCACACTGAGGTGACAGACCGATTGCCAAGGCGAGGGACTGAGGTGCATGACCTTGCTTAAATACTGTATTTATGTGACATCATCAGGGCACGCTGCGGAGCAGTTTCCCACCTGTGGCCCTTTAAAGGGCCGGCCGGTCTGCATACGTGTGCCTAGGGGTGGAGCCGAAGCAGCAGAGGATGCCAAGCCCTGGCATGGTGCGGAAAGCAAGGCCTGGGATGCCGAAGCGCTGGAGGGAGCCGGGAACGCCGCTACCCGAGGCCGAGGATGCAGACGGTTAGCCGCGGCAGTGGGGGAGGTGAGTCTGGAACCCGCGGAGCTAGGAAGAAGGTGAGCAGGCCTGGGGCGCACAAAAGTACCCCCCTTTAGGCCTCCCCTTCATCGTTCGGGGCTTCTCGGGATGTGACCAATGGAACGCCCAGAAAAGGTCCTTGTCTAGGATGTTACGAGATGGCTCCCATGAGTTCTCCTCAGCCTGAACCCCTCCAATGCTAGGAGGTACTCCCATTTGCCCTGGCGGCGACAAATATCAAGGACTTCTTTACTTGAAGTACAGTATCGGGTTCTGTGGCCACTTGTGGAGGTGGTGGCAGCCGATGGGAAGGCCAGGAGAGGACAAGTGGTTTGAGAAGGGTCACGTGAAACGTGTTGTGGATGCCCATATTTGAGGTAACTGCAGCTGGTATGAAACAGCACTGACTCGCCGTAGGACAGGGAATGGCCTGATGAAGCGGGGCGCGAAACATTGTGAAGGCATTTGAAGGCGAATATGGAGGGTACTTAACCATACCTTCTGTCCTGGAAGGAACACTAGAGCCACTCACCGATGGGTATCAGTAAATTTCTTAGCACGATCTGCCACGTGTCAAATTCAGTGTGCTACTTGATCCCAGACACAATGAATCTCCTGGGCTGTTCCTTGGGCCGCTGGAGAGAGAACCGAAAGTGGCTCGGGTAGAGGCAGATGGGGGCTGCCTTCCATAGACCACGGCGAACGGGGAAGTGCCCATAGCTGTTGCCTCATGTGTGTTGTGGGAAAATTCCCACAATACACAGGTCTGCCCAATTATCCTGTTGATCATTTAGATAGGCTCTGAGGAACGTCTTTAATGACTGATTGGTCCGTTTAGCCTGCCCGTTGGCTTGAGGGTGGTAGGCCGAGGTGAGATTGAGCGAGATATTGAATTTCTTTCATGATGCTCTCCAGTAGCGGGCGCGAACTGTGGGCCTCGGTCGGACACGATCTCCTGGGGCAGGCTGTGGAGGCAGAAGATGTGCAGCAGAAAGAGTCAGGCGAGTTCTAGAGCTGAAGGTAGGCCTGGTAGCGGGACAAAGTGAACCATTTTTTGAAACAGTCGATGATGACCCATATCACGGTGTTCCCTTTGGAAGGAGGCAGGTCTACAATGAAGTCCGTGGCCAAATGGGACCATGGTCCGGTGGGAGCTGGTAAGGGCTGCAGAAGGCCCCACGGACATCCTGTGGGTGGTTTTTGTTGTACATAGGTGGGACAGGAGTCTATATAATCCTGAGAGTCCTTCACATGCTAGGCCACCAGTAATGTCTGTGGAGCATCTCCAGGGTCCGAGCTCGACCAAGGTGACCAGTGAGTCGAGAATCATGGGCCCAGCATAGGACTCGCTCTCGGAGGCGACGAGGCACTACCGTCTTACCGGGTGGCATGGTGGTAGTAGCTGCAAGGGAGATGCATGTGGGATCTATGATGTGGGTCAGATCTTCGGGGGTATCTTCTGGATCTACCGAGCGAAAGAGTGCATCGCGCGGAGATTCTTTGCAGCTGGGTGATAGCGCAACTCAAAGTTGAACCACAGAAAGAAGAGGGCCCAGCAGGCCTGCCATGCATTCAGTAGCTGAGCTTCTTTCAGGTGTTCTAAATTCTTGTGGTCCATGTAGATGGTAAACTTGTGCTGAGCCCCCTCGAGCCAGGGGCGCCACTCCTGGAGGGCCAGCTTCATGGCCAGGAATTTGCAGTCCCCAATTGTATAGTTGCATTCTGCAGGTGAGAACTTGTGGGAATAAAAGGAGCACGGAACTAGGGTTCCCTTCATGGCGTGCTGGCTGAGGACCACCCCTGCACCAATGGCAGACGCGTCAACCTCTACGATGAAGGGGCGGTTCGGGTCCGGATGGCAGAGACAGGGGCTGGTATGGAAGGCCTCCTTAAGGGCCTGGAATACAGACTGGGCTTTGGGACTCAACTCCCGGAGGTTGCATCCTTTCTTAGTCATGGCGGTAAGTGAAACGGCTAGCATGGAGTAGTCGGCGATAGTGCCGGTAATAGTTTGTAAATCCCAAGAACCTTTGTAGAGCCCGCAGACCAACAGGGGGGCCAGTCGCGAATACCTTGGAGTTTGTATGGGTCCATGGTGAATCCCTGGCTGGAGTTGATGTAGCCCAGGAATTGGAGACTGGACTGTTCAAAAAGGTATTTCTCAAGTTTGGCATAGAGATGGTGGTCCCTAAGCAGCTGGAGGATGATCCGGACATGAGAGCGATGGGATTCCAGGTCTTTAGGGAAGATCAAGATGTGATCCAAATAGACCACGACGAAGGAGTATAGAAGGTCTCGGAAGATCTCATTCATCATTCTCTGGAAGATAGCCAGGGCGTTACATAGCCCAAAGGGCATCACTACGTACTCGTAGTATCCATCTCGTGCATTAAACGCTGTCTTCCAGATGTCTTCAGGTGGAATGCGAACTAGATTATAAGCCCCTCGCAGGTCCAACTTCGTAAAAATCCAGGCCCCCTGGAACTGATCAAATAGCTCACTGATGAGCGGAAGTGGGTACCGGTCTTTGTGGGTGACGGTGTTCAGGCCGTGGTAGTCAATACATGGCCTTAAGGTACCATCCTTTTTCTTTACAAAGAAAAATACAGTGCCCACAGGGGATGTGGAAGGCCTGATGAATCCTTTGGTCAGGTTTTCCTTGATGTAAGCTGGCATGGCCTGGGTCTCAGGAAGCGACAGTGGGTATGTTCTCCCCTTGGGAGGCGTGGTACCAGGAAATAGCTCGATTGGGCAGTTAAACTTCCAGAGATGTGGTAAGAAATTGACTTGTTGCTTTGAGAAGACATCTTGGTAGTCAGTGTAGGACGTAGGTAGTCCAGGAAGGGTCATGGATGTTAACACGGGTACAGACAGGGACATTCGCTGTAAGCAATGTGCCTAGCACCAAGAACCCCACTCAATGAGCTGGAGCGACTCCCAGTCGAAGTGGGGGAGTGTAATTGTAGCCAGGGTAGACCAAGGATGATGGGGTATACTGACTGTTTCAGGACTAAGAAAGGAATCTCTTCATCGTGGAGATTCCCTATGGTCAGCTGGATGGCTAGGGTGCAATGGGTGATGCGATCAGGTAAGGGTTCTCCATGGATGGAGGCAATACTCAGTGGAACTTCCAGAGGCTGAGTAGGAATCTGGAGTAATGTGACTAACTCTTCAAAAATAAAATTTCCACCAGCTCCAGTATCCACGAGGGCGGTGGTAGAAAATGAACATGTCTCCCTGTGGAGCGAGACGGGCAGCAGTAGTTGAGGCCTGTAACTGTAGTGTCCAAGCTCGGGACCCCTGCCGGGCTTAGGCTCTGGAGTTTCCCGGACACACTGGACAAGTCTGGATGTGGTAGTCTGGACCCCCGCAGTAGAAGCAGAGACCAGACTTCCGCCTTCGGAGGCGTTCCTTGGGAGTAAGACGACCACGGTTGATCTGCATCAGTTCTTCCTTTGATGGGGAATCCACCGGTGGTGCCCTCGATCTGGGGCTAGTGGACCGAGGTAGTTCCAGGGCCGCTTGTCGTATGAGCCTTACTTCCCGATGCCATTCCTGGAGGCGGTGGCCTATCCACCCAACCAAGGAGATGAGGTCCTCCAATGATGCAGGAATCTCTCGGGCTGCCAGTTCATCTTTTAGCATGGAAGACAGGTCTTCGAGATAAAGTGCCCACAGGCAGTCCTCCTGCCATCCCAATTCCATTGCCAGGGTTCGGAATTCCACAGTGTATTCTGTGAGAGAATGGGACCCCTGGCGGAGGTGGAGGAGTTGGTGTCTGGTGACCGCCTGTCAGCTTGGATCATCAAAGGTGTGTTGGAACATAGAAATGAATGGGGTGAGCTGCTGTAGTAAGGAATCAGAATGCTCCCAAAGGGGGGAGGCCAAAGCCAGGGCCTTCCCCTCCAAACGCGAGAGAATAAAAGTGATCTTGGTCACTTCATCTATAAACAAGGAAGATTGTAGCGCAAACTGCATGTAACACTGGTTAATGAAGTCTCGGCAGAGACGTGGGTCCCCATTGAATCGGGGAGGAGCTGGGAGGGCCAGCAGTGCCCGTGAGGGCGATGAACCAGAGGAAGTGCTGTTAGGAAGACTCCCAGGGTTGGTAATAGCAGACTCTGCAAGTTGTGACCGTAGTTCCTCGATCGAGGTGGCCAATGCCTCGAGGTATTGCTGCTGCTCCCGGACATGTGTAGCTAGGCCCAGAATAGCCTGCAGGGCGGAGGACTCCACTGATTCCATGGCCTTGGCAACCTATTGCTCTCTTTGGTGGACCCTTGGCATGGTGCAGGATTGGTATGGCCCTCTGAGGGATCCCAGAGGGTGCCTGCCGCCAGGAGGAGGAGCACACAAGGAGACAGATGCTGACAGGAACTTCACCAATAACGGTCTGGGGGCTCCACAGGTTGAGCCCTTGGAATCTCAAAACTGCCTGGGCTTAGGTGGACCTCTGGGGTTCTCCTGGAGAGATGACAGAGAGGTGTGCCCACCAACAGAAAGGGTGCACGGCTGTCGGTGAACAGGCAAGCTCGACTGGATCTGAGAGTACGGGAGACCACAGGAACAAGGCAGGAACTGAAGGTCCTCCGGGTAGGATAGGCAGCACCTAGTGGTCCAGCTCGAAGAAGGCTGTGGGCAGTGTCAAAGCAGGCGGGCCTGATGGTCACAGGAGAAGCAAAGAGAGTGTCCGAATGGAGCTCAAGAGTCAAAGCCAGGGTATCCATCCAAAGATAGTCAGCCAAAGCAAGGGCCAGTTCCAGGTATCAGTCCGAGTGTAGTCAAAGGCAAGCAGAGGTCAGTTCCAAGAATCAGTCCAAGTGAGGTCAGGGACAGACCGAGCTCAGTACCGGGTATCAGTCCGAGAAGGTACAACCTGGGTAGTGGAACGTGGCTAGGACTCAGGAATTAAGGAACTCAGGAACAGATGCTGGAACACAGGAAGGAGCATGGGAATGCAGGAACACTGGAACAAGCACAGGAACAAGGATCGCAGGAACACTGGAACAAGGATGGCAACTAGCTTCACACTGAGGTGACAACCCAATTGCCAAGGCAAGGGACTGAGGTGCAGGCCCTCGCTTAAGTACTGTGCTTATGTGGCATCATCAGGGCGTGCCGCGGAGCGGTTTCCCACCCCTGGCCCTTTAAAGGGCCAGCGTGCCTAGGGGCGGAGCCGAAGCAGTGGAGGATGCCAAGCCCCAGTGTGGCACAGATAGCGAGGCCTGGGATGCTGAAGTGCTGGAGGGAGCCAGGGATGCTGCTGCCAAAGGCTGAGGATGCAGTATTAGTTGATGATAAGTAGAGATGTGCTTTGTTTTTTCCTACCGGGTTGTTTTTCGGTTCGGATACTTCGTGGTACAATTCGGGTTTCTCGTTTTGTTTTTTCGAAAAACGAAACGAGGAAACCCGAAACTGGGCCGAAAAACGAATCCGGAAACGAAGCTAAAAAAAAACCCACCCCAAGCATTTAAAATAATTTTGAAGCCTTTTCGTTCATATATACAACCCCCCCCATCCCGATCCCTCCCCAAGACTTACCAACATCCCTGGTGGTCCAGCGGGGTCCCGGATCCAATTTGCCCTCCGTGCCCGGTGTGCTACTGCAACCCGTGCGCCTCAAAATGGTGCAGAATAGCCTGAACTACCATGTCACAGGGGCTTTCGGCGCCATTGGTCAGCCCCTGTCACATGGCCATCGGCGCCATCTTGTGCTCCTATCATGTGACAGGAGCTGACCAATGGCGCCGAAAGCCTCTGTGACATAGTATGGGCAAAGGCTATCGACGCCATTTTGGTTACTGGCAGCCGACAACGAAATCGCTCCCGGACACCTGCTGCAGCCCCAGGGATTATTGGCAAGCCTTGGGGGGGTCAGGAGGGGGGTCAGGAGGGCTCCTGACCCCCCCCAAGGCTTGCCAATAATCCCTGGGGCTGCAGCAGGGGTCCGGGAGCGATTTCGTTGTCGGCTGCCAGTAACCAAAATGGCGCCGATAGCCTTTGCCCATACTATGTCACAGAGGCTTTCGGCACCATTGGTCAGCTCCTGTCACATGATAGGAGCACAAGATGGCGCCGATGGCCATGTGACAGGGGCTGACCAATGGCGCCGAAAGCCCCTGTGACATGGTAGTTCAGGCTATTCAGCACCATTTTGAGGCGCACGGGTTGCAGTAGCACACCGGGCACGGAGGGCAAATTGGACCCGGGACCCCGCTGGACCACCAGGGATGTTGGTAAGTCTTGGGGAGGGATCGGGATCTGGGGGGGTGGTGTATCAAACCCGAAAAACGAAATTTCCCCGAAATTCGGGGAAATTTCATTTCGGGTTTTGGGGCTTTCGAAACCGCAACGAATTAGGAAATTTTGTGCAATTTCCTAATTCGGGCGAAGAACGAAGCACATCTCTAATGATAAGATTGCTATTTTGTTACTGTAATTTACTTTCCATCTATACTTTTCAGTGTTTAATTATGCTATTTTGAGAACAAAAGCAAATTACTCATGCAAGATAAAGCACATTTCTGCTGAAATTCCAAAGTAAAAGTTGTTGGAAATAATTTCAGTGTTCTCGTTAATAAATTGAAGACTATTCTTTGGGATCCTATTGGTTACTTTTGACTTGGATTGGTCACTATCAGAGACATGATATTGGACTTAATGGACGTTTGGTCTGATATAGTATGGCATTACTTATGTTCTTAAAATGAACAGTAGATTAGTTTGTGATATGATACATCTGTAATACTAGAAATTAAATGCATTTTCCTTACTGTATACAGTATCTGCTGTATATCTTTCTATCTTATTGCACATTATAACATTTTCATACCTAAAGATTATAAAACTATTTTGTTACAGACTGTTAGAGATGTATAGGCAAATTATTGTTGGTTTTGTTCATTTTTTTTTGTTTTGGCCTAATTTTTGGCTGCATTCTTATTTGGGGGGAGGGCATCATTTTGGCAAATAGTGCAAACTTTTTCTGGTAAGAACATAAGAATTGCTATACTGGGTCAGACCAAGGGTCCATCTAAAACAGCATCCTGTTTCCAATGATGGCTAGCTAATTCAGGACAGAAGTAACCTGGCAAGATCCCAAACAATAAACAGATCCCATGCTGATAACACCCAGGAATAAGTAGAGGCTTTTCCCCAAGTATATTTGGTTAATAACAGTTTATTGATTTTTCCTCCAGGAACTTGTCCAAACATATTTTAAACCCAGCTACACTAACCTCCTCTACCACATCTTCCAGAAATGAATTCCAAAGCATAATTGTCCATTGAGTGAAAAATGTTTTCTGATTTATTTTAAATTTGCTACTTATTAACTTCAAGGAGAGTACCATAGTCTTTGTATTCTTTGAAAGAGTTTAAAGCCAATTCACAATTAACCATTCTATTCCACTCATGATTTTATAGACCTCTATCAAATACCCCATCAGATATCTCTTCTCCCAGCTGAACAGCCCTAACCTCTTTAGCCTTTCCTCACAGAGGAGCTGTTCCATCCACTTTATCATTTTGGTCACCCTTCTCTGTACCTTTTCCAGTTCAACTATATCTTTGAGATGCAGTGACCAGATTTGCACACAGTACTTTAGGTGCACTAGATGCTAGTCAGGTTTTCAGGATTACCACAATTAATATGTATGAGATATTTTTGCATACATTGACTGTGGCAATCCTGATTACCTGACAGTTTAGGTATGCCTCCAGGAGAGGGTTGGGAAACATTGTTATAGAACATAGAGATAAACTAATCCAAAGTTTATAATCTGAGATTTATAATCTAGAAAATTTTGTTTTGTTTTGTTTTTAAATGATCCAGCACTGTGTTGGTGATATACTATAAATTGAGGTTTGTAGATCACAGACCAAATGGACAAAAAGATAATGGTTTTGCCATATTGTAAGTATTTGTTGCGCTTGGAAGTGGACCCTTGTCCTGGAGCAGTGTAGAACGGCTCCCTGGTAGGCACCAGGAAGCATCTGCCCCCATGGGGCGGAGCACAGGAGAAGACAGAGGCTTAGATGAGCTTCACTACTAGAAGCCTGCGGTCCTCCCGGGACACTGGAACAAGGCTGGAACAGTAGGACACTGGAACAAGGCTGGAACAAGACTGTGAACGTAGAGGCAAACTAGTACACACATAGTGCCGACCCGATTGCCAAGGCAAGGAAGTGCAGGCAGGAACTTCCTTATGTAGTACGTTCAATCAGGGCGCGCTGTGGAGCTAGGACCTGCCTCTGGCCCTAGAAGAGGCCGGGCGGTCCGCGTGCACATGCGTAGTGGCGTGGCCAACGCCACTGAGGACGCCGAACTCCGGCGTGTAGTCTGGTGTGCAGAGGAAGGCCTGGCGATCGCCGCCGCGGGACGCCGAAGACAGGAGGAGCTCGCGGCTTCCACTGGGGAGGCCGACCCATGACCTGCAGAGGAGCTAGCAAGGTGAGCAGGCCCATGTGCGGGCCAAATGCGGACGGGGCACACAACAGTAACCCCCCCCCCCTTCTAGGCCTCCCTCTACATGGACGTCGCTTTTCAGGATGGGTCCTGAGGAATGTTCTGAGGAATTCTTTATCAAGAATGTTATGGGATGGTTCCCATGAGATCTCCTCGGCCCCATAACCCTCTCAGGATAATAGGTATTCCCATCTGCCTCAACGCCGACGGACGTCGAGGACCTCTCTTACCTGGAGTGACGAATCTGGTTCGGTAGAGATCCGCGGAGGTGAAGGGTTTCTGCGAGAGGGCCAGGAGAGGACCAATGGCTTCAAAAGAGAGACATAGAATGTGTTGTGGATGCTCATGGCAGAGGTAGTTGAAGTTCATAAGACACTGCTCCCACTCTTTGGAGAACTGGAAACGGGCCGATGAACTTGGGAGCCAGGCGATGAGAAGGGAGTCTCAACCTTATGTGTTGGGTGCTTAACCACACCTTCTGACCAGGATGGAAGAGTGGAGAGGGATGTCTGTGGGCATCAGAAGTGCGCTTGGAGCACTCTGCAGCCTGAGTAAGGCATTCTTTGACTTGATACCACACCTGGCGAATGGTGTGGGCCATGAATTGCGCAGCTGGAGAAGGAATGGTGAGAGGAACTGGAAGTGGCAGCCGAGGTTGTCGCCTGAATACCACGGAGAACGGTGATATATCAGTGGCAGCAGCGACGTGGGTATTATGCGACAACTCAGCCCAGGGTAACAGATCTGATCAGTTGTCCTGCTGGTCATTTACAAAGGAACGAAGAAATGTTTTCAAGGTCTGGTTGGTCCTTTCAGCTTGACCGTTGGCCTGTGGGTGATAGGCCGACGTGAAATTCAAGGCAATGTTGAACTTTTTGCAAAGACAGCACCAGTACCTGGTGGCAAACTGCGGTCCTCGGTCGGATATGATTTCCTTTGGGAGTCCATGGAGATGGAAGATAAGTTTTAGAAACAACTTGGCTAATTCTGGGGCTGATGGGAGGCCCAGCAGGGGAATAAAGTGACCCATTATCGAAAAACGGTCGATAATGACCCAGATTACGGTATTGTTCTGTGATGGAGGCAGGTCTGTGATGAAGTCCATTAAGATCCTGGACCATGGCTCAGTAGTTGCTAGAAGCATTTGGAGTAGGCCCCAAGGCCGTCCGGTAAGTGGCTTCTGTTGGGTACAGACGGAACATGAATCTACATAGTTACAAGAGTCTTGCACCATGTTGGGCCACCAGTAAAATCTCTGCAACATCTCTAGGGTCCTGGTACGACCCGGGTGTCCTGCCAACTTGGAATCATGAGCCCATTTCAGAACTTGTTCACGTATCCTATGTGGAATGACAGTTTTCCCAACTGGAACTGTAGTGGTCACTGCAAGGGATATGTAGGCAGGATCTATGATGTGTCTGGGAACATCAGGAACATTATCTGATTCGAATGCTCTTGATAGCGCATCAGCATGGAGGTTCTTGGAAGCCGGGCGATAACGTAGTTCAAAATTGAACCATTCAAAGAAGAGCGCCCATCGGGCTTGTCAAGGGTTGAGCTTCTTTAAGGTGCTCAAGAAAATGGTAAACCAGGGGTGCCACTCTTGGATCACCAGCTTGACAGCTAGAAGATCTCAGTCACCAACGGTGTAGTGCTGCTCTGTAGGAGAGAACTTGTGTGAATAGAATGAACAAGGTATCAATTTACCCTTTGGAGAAAACTGACTTAAGACTTCCCCGCTCTGTTTGCAGAGGCATTGACTTCTACGATGAATGGGCATCTTGCATCTGGGTGCTGAAGACAGGGACCAGAACAGAATGCTTCTTTTAATGTCTGAAAGGCGGCTTGTGCTTTGGGAGTCCACACACGAGTGTTAGCCCCTTTCTTGGTCATGGCAGTAAGTGGAGCAGCTAGGGTAGAATAATTGGCAATGAAACTCCTGTAATAGTGAATAAAGCCAAGGAAACATTGTAAGGCCCATAGGCCTACTGGCTGGGGCCAGTCCCAGATCCCCTGGACTTTATCTGGATCCATGGAGAACCCTCGATCGGATATGATATACCATAAGAAGGGTAAACGATTTTGCTCAAAGAGGCACTTTTCTAACTTGGCATAAAAATGTTTTTCTCTTAGACGTTGGAGGACGATCCTAACATGATCTCGGTAGGATTCAAGGTCTTTAGAAAAGATCAGGATGTCGTCAAGCTATACGACTGTGAATGAGTACAAGAGGTCTCGGAGGATTTCGTTCATAAGGCATTGAAAAAATGCTGGGGCATTGCATAACCCAAAGGGCATCACGGTATATTCATAGCGTCCATCCCTCGTGTTGAATGAGGTCTTCCAGATATCTTCAGGTTGGATATATACCAGATTGTACGCACCTCTCAGATCCAACTTGGTAAAGATCCGCGCCCTTTGAAGGTGGTCAAACAGCTCACTGATAAGGGGCAATGGATACCGGTCTTTTTGGGTTATGGCATTGATCCCTCTGTAGTCAATACAAGGGCGTAAACTGCCATCCTTTTTCTTGACGAAGAAAAAGCATGCTCCGGCGGGAGAATCGGAGGGTCGGATGAACCTTTTTTCTAAGTTCTCTTTAATATACTCAGACATGGACAGGGTTTCTGGACGAGACAATGGATAAGTTCTGCCCTTGGGAGGCGTCGTGCCCAGCAGAAGTTCTATAGGGCAATTCAGCTTGCATTGCAGAGGTAGTGTGTCAGCCTTCTGCTTCGAGAAGATGTCTTCAAACTTGGCATACTGGGTAGGCAAACCAGATAGGGTGGTAGACTTCAAGACAGAGATGACTAGAGATACTTGACATACACATGTCTTCTGGCATTTGGGACCCCACTGCACCATTTGCAGGGAATGCCAATCGAACTGGGGTTCATGGGACTGGAGCCAGGGCAGCCCCAGGATTACTGGATGTGTGGAGCATTTTAACACATAGAAGGACATCTCCTTCTCGTGCAGAGTGCCCACGGTAAGACGAACAGCCACTGTTCAATGGGTGATGAGCCCTGGAAGATGTTATCCTTGGATGGAGGCAATATGAAGGCTCACCTCTAATGGCTGGAGATGAATGTTCAGAAGCTTGACGATGTCATCCATGATGAAGCTGCCACTTGCCCCTGTATCGACAAGACCAGTGGTGGCGAAGGAATGGGACTCGATGCCCAGAGAGACTGGAAGCAGGAGTTGAGGGCCAGTGACAGTAGCTCTTAAGCTCGGGACCCCCATCGGGCTCAGGTGTTGCAGTTTTCCAGACGGACCGGACAGGACTGCCGACGATGTCCGGCGGCACCACAGAAAAGGCAAAGACCTTCCTTCTTCCGACAAAGGCATTCAGTCGGAGACAGTCGCCCATGGTTCACCTCCTTGGGTTCCACCACGGGAGGAGGTGGTTGTGATGGAGTCTAGGCTGGAGGAATCTGGACATGCTTGGGCATGGACTAGGAGAGCAAGAGGCCTTTACTTCTAGGCACCATTGCCGGAGTCAATGGTCAATCTTCCTGGTGAGGGAAATCAGGTCCTCTAGAGATGTGGGAGTCTCGCGGATGGAGAGTTCATCTTTGAGAGCGCTGGAGAGACCATCTAGGAAGATGGCTTGCAGGCTTGGCGGCCTGGGTCTGCGAAGGTATGCTTGAAGAGAGCAACATACTCGTATAACTTGGAAAACATGGGATCGGAGAGTTCCCACAATGGAGAGGCCCATGCAAGAGCCTTCCCTTCTAGGCGGGAAAGGATGAAGGTCACTTTAGTGGTTTCCTTCAGGAACAAGGAGGGTTGCAGTGCAAATTGCATGAAGCACTGGTTGAGGAAGCCACGAGAGAAGCGTGGGTCCCTGTTGTATTGAGGAGGTGCAGGGAGCACCTATGATGCTTTGGGTAGCATAGAGGCCGATAGGCCCACGGGATTGGCCAGAGCTGTATCTCGCAGCTGGGAATGAAGCTCTTCCACCAAAGAGGCTAGCTTTTCCAAGGCTCTGCGATGTTCTAGGACTGTTGCGGCCAAACCCGGTAGGGCCCTGGAGGTGGGAGACTCCGCCAAATCCATGGCCTTGGCAACCTGTTGCGTTTGGAGGTGGAGCTCCCAGGAGGTGGAGGTGGAGCTCCCAGGAGGTGGAGCACAGGAGGAGACAGAGGCTAGGATGAACTTCATCACTGGAAGCCTGTGGTCCCCCCAGGTGGAGCCCATAGGGACCTGGGCCACTTGGACTTAGGTGGGCCTTGCAGGGTCTCCCAGAGAGGTAGTAGAGAGGCATGCCCATGAGCAGCAAGGGATTGCGGTTGGTCACTAGGCTGGAGACCTGGAGGATCAGGGAAGGCCAGTACAGCGTAGGTGATGACAAGGCAAGGGACAAAGCCAGAATCAAGCGACATGGTCAATGGCAGCAGGGGTCAAGTTCTGTGGATGAGTCCTAGGAGTATCAGCCAAAGCAGGGGTCAGATACCAGGAATCAGTCCAAGAATAGTCAACAAAGCAGAAGTTAGGTTCCAGAGGACAGACGAGGTCACAACGCAGGCAGAGGTCAAGATCCAGGCAGTGAGCAGAATGGTCAATGGAGCAGGCAGAGGTCAGTACCAGAGAGACAGTCCAAAGGTACTACCTGGGAAGATAGGACAGACAGATGCTGGAACAGGAGGACACTGGACAAGGCTGGAACAGTAAGATGCTGGAACAGTAGGACGCTGGAACATTAGGACACTGGAACAAGGCTGGAACAGTAGGACACTGGAACAAGGCTGGAACAAGACTGGAACAAGACTGTGAATGTGGAGGCAAACTAGTACACATAAAGTGCCGACTCGATTGCCAAGGCAAGGAAGTGCAGGCAGGAACTTCCTTATGTAGTACGTTCAATCAGGGCACGGTGTGGTGCTAGGACCCGCCCATGGCCCTACAAGAGGCTGGGCGGTCCGTGTGCATGCATGTAGGGGCATGGCCAACACCACTGAGGACGTCAAACTCTGGCATGAGGCCTGGTGCGCAGTGGAAGGCCCGGTGACCGCTGCCGCGGGACGCCGAGGCCTGGAGGAGCTCGCGGCTGCCGCTGGGGAGGCTGACTCATGACCTACAGAGGACCTACTGTGGTGAGCAGGCCCATGTGTGGGCCGAGCATGGACGGGGCACACAACAGTATTAACTCCTATCTTTTTTTAAATTATTGCATTTTCAAGAAAAAGTAACATTAGCAATAACATCTATTAACAGTCCATATGCAAATATTATGAGTGTTCAACTAAACAATTATAATAAACTCCCACCTTTTAATAAAACAGACGGCTAAACTAAAATCAAATCTTTTGGACACTATCTAATAAACATAGAGTATGTGGAAGAAATGAAAATAAAATATAGCCCCCTCCTTATCATGAGAGGTTGTTTGACCTTCTTAGAATGCCCTCACAAAAAGGCCTCTTATGCTTCATCTTTATTGTGCCTTCAAGTCCTTTTCTCTCCCTGAAAACCATATGGCTATAAACTCTGGCACAGAATTATCCTCTTTTTATGCATTAAATCTCACTCTGTGGATCTTACCAGAAACTGCTTCCTCCTAGCTTCCTGCTCTAGCTTGGTCCCCTTTGTGTTTTGTTCAGAAAGTATGGTTCCTTTGGATGGAGCTCTGACCAGGACTTTTCCCATTCCCTGGAGCCATCTCTTTTGTTGATCCTTTGTTTTTCTCCTCTTAATTTATTTCAAGTACTTGTCTTCTATTCCTGGAGTTCTTTTTGTTGCTTGAGCATGTCCATGCTTTTGCCTCTTTTGTCTGAATGTCTCATAATTATATAGGCATCATCACAAAATTCCCCCTTAAGATTTTCATGCAAGTATACTTGTCCACAGTCTGGTTCCCTACTTTATTTGATACAAAATCTGTATTTTTATCTAGTTGATGTATTCTGAAGTTGTATGGTTATAGAAGTAACATTACATAAGCCATGTATTGGTTCTCTCATTGCCTGTAATCACTTAAAGTCACATAATCATTCATGGATATGAAGGATCATACCTGGAGTTAGTACTAAAATGGTTTGCCTATTAGGCTGCTTCAACCATATCACAGCACAAAAGACTAATTTCCTTACAAGTTGCTCAGGAAAAAAGAATACAAAACAATCAGTATGATACTTAACAAAACATTTAGAAGGATATCACAAAATAAACTTTTCTCCTAAAGCCAAAATATCTTATCTAAGAACAAAGTAACCTTTTCTTCTTTCCTGAGTTAACCTAGAGAAGTTTGGATACTGTATATTCTCACAGCTTGGCCAAAAAAGATAACATTTAAATTCTGAAAACCTAAAGACATCACTGTATTTAGATCTATATCAGTTATGTAAGAAACTAAGGGCCGGATTTTAAAAGGGTTACGCGCATAAGATATGAGCGTAACCCTTTTAAAACGCCCCTGCGCGCACCGAGCCTATTTTGCATAGGCTTCTGGCACGCGCAAAGCCACGGGACGCATGTAAGTCCCGGGGCTTTCCTGGGGGGGCGTGATGGGGGGGGCGTGTCGTGATCCACTCGTCATCGGGGGCATGTTGGGAGGCGTATCAGGGGGGCGTGACACGGCCGGCGCGTCATCCAGGGTAGGGCCGCAGGCATGGTTTCGGCCCGGGGGTGTTCCGGGGGCATGGCCACGGCCTCCGGACCAGCCCCCAGACCGGAACATGGCGCGCAGGAGTAACTTTCGTAACAGAGGTAGGGAGGGGTTTAGATAGGGCCGGGGGGTGAGTTAGGTAGGGGAAGGGAGGAGAAGGTGGGGGAGGCGGAGGGAACGGGCAGCGCGTGCAGGGCTCGGCGCGCACAAGTTGCACAAATGTGCACCCCCTTGTATGCGCTGACCCCGGATTTTAAAAGATACGCGCGGCTACACGCATATCTTATAAAATCCAGCGTACTTTTGTTTGTGCCTGGTGTGCGAACAAAAGTACGCACACGCGTAGATTTATAAAATCTACCCCTAATAGTGTAGCATGTTTGATGATCTCAACCCCCAATGTTTCCAGGAATTCAGTTAAGTTAAGCATTGGAGAAGTATTGGGAACATCCTGAGCTGATGGAGTATGAGTGGGCAGACGATGATAAAAATAAAGCCTAATTTATGGGTGGAACATAAGAACATAAGAAATTGCCATACTGGATCAGGCCAAGGGTCCATCAAGCCCAGCATCCTGTTTCCAACAGTGGCCAATCCAGGTTACAAGTACCTGGAAAGTATTCAAAAACCAAGTATATCCCATGCTACTGATGCTAATAATAGCAGTGGCTATTTTCTAAGTGAACTTGATTAATAGCAGGTAATGGACTTCTCCTCCAAGAACTTATCCAAACCTTTTTTAAACTCAGCTACATTAACTGCACTAACCACATCTCCTGGCAACAAATTCCAGAGATTAATTGTGCGTTGAGTGAAAAAGAATTTTCGCCAATTAGTTTTAAATGTGTTACATGCTAACTTCATGGAGTTCCCCCTAGTTCTTCTATTATCTGAAAGAGTAAATAACATATTCACATTTACCTGTTCTAGACCTCTCATGATTTTAAAGATGTCTATCATATCTCCCCTCAGCTGTCTCTTCTCTAAGCTGAACAGCCCTAACCTCTTTAGTCTTTCCTAGTAGGGGAGATGTTCCATCCCCTTTATCATTTTGATTGCCCATCTCTGTACCCTCTCCATCACAACCCTATCTTTTTTGAGATGCGGTGACCAGAATTGTACACAGTAGTCAAGTTGCGGTCTCACCATGGAGTGATACAGAGGCATCCCTAAAAGCTCTGTAAGATATCTTTTAAAGCTCACTGAAGGAAGTTCCCTCATAAGTTTTGTAAAATTCAATACACAAAGATTGAAACATCATGATGCATTTTCCAGAATTTCTATTCTTAGGGATAGGGCATGCCACTCTTGTATCACAGAAGTTTGTAATTCCTAAACTTTTCCCTTAAGGGCAATCAATTTAATCTATGTTCTAAGAGTTATGACTCATGTCTAGAAACCTGAGGTTACAGTTCAGAGAGAAAAGAAGACAATTTGATAGCAGAGATAGTATTTGGTCTTAACTCCCAGAGAGAATCAAATATGACCACAGATTTATTGAGCAAATGAGGAAACTCAACTAAAGACTGGTCATCTGAAGACCCCAAGCCAGGAACAGCTACTGACCTTCGAACCCAGAAACTTCAGGAAAATCAAAGATCTGCTGCAGGATGTCAGCAATTTGGGGAGCTTTATCTATTGCTTAAGCAGATTGAAAAGTAGATGCCAAAACCTCCTCGGCCCCCTCCCATACAGATGCAGAATCATTGTCATCATCTTGTGTCACTGCAAACTCCCAGGAGTAGTTGAGTCTGGCTGCCAGTGGGAAAACTTTATCACGAGGGCTAAGGAAAATCTTGTTTCACACTGAGGCCAGCTCTCCTTCATCAGACTGCACATTAGGGATCTGGCCACCCAAGGCAGCAGAAATCATTGACTTTAAAGGAATGATCATCTGCTGGCTGAGAAGTTGAGCTGGTTCAACAGTGAAAAGTCTTGCCTTCCCCTTATGCTTAGGAACCATCTCAATGAAGAAATTTAAGAGGAAACCAAGTAAGAGGCGCAGCAACTTTCACATATTGCTTCACGCGTCCATCTTGCTCCAGTTCTAGGCCTATTTCAGACTCATCTGTTTGTAACACAAATCTTCCATTTAAATCAATTTCCTACAGCAATGAGTATCTACATGAATAGGCCTTCAAAGTTGTGAAGGTCTATTTTGTGTGCCAAACTATCTGGTATTGATTTGCCTTATTGAGCAAATCCAAAAGAGGGATGATATGATCAGCAAAACTAGGAAAGCATTTTCTATTAATATTTATTTATTTACAAACATTTCTATTCCTTCAGACCAAAAATATTTCCTCTTAGAAGGTTACAAATAATAACTTGCAAGACTTAAAAATGACTTGTTTCTGTGAAGAAGGTGTATAACACCCTGATATTGCTTGTACTTTGTTTACAGTTAGCCTCAACTACTCATTACCTATTGGAAATGTGCATATTTTTGAAACAAATGGATAAAATATAATAAATGTGCCCATATTTGTTTCATTTGTGGCCACATGAAATTAATGGAGGGGGTCCCATGAATGAATATTCTTTGTCCTATTTGCTTAAGTTTTCCATTCATTTCAATAACAGAATGAAGACTATTGCTGTGTACTGCAGAAAAATAACGACTGGTAACTATAGCAACCAGTTCTTGCCTCTGTGAGCACATATCTTATCTCAGCCTTTTCAGAGCCAAGGCAGGATAAACTGATAAGGAGAGTAACCAGAGGGCAAATCATGATGCAGCATCATTTTAACCAGCCTATAGCTACTATCTGAATCAAATAACATTAACATCATCCCACTGTAAAGTTCAAGCATGTTCAAGAAGTAGTCTATAATTCCTCTCCAGCTCTTTGCAGATAAGGATGTTCCAGGAGAGGCTAAGAGTTTAAAAAAAAACCATATAATTTTTTATTTGGAATTGGTAGAGGGCTGTTTCTAATCTCTGTGCTACAGAGGTCTCACTCACTGTGCCTGGAAAAGAGGCAGTACACTGCTGTTGATTTTGATGTTTCTCTTCACTGGGGGAGGTCAGAGTAGGAAACAGTGTGAAGATTGCAGTTGTGACAGTGCTAGTGATTTTTTTGTTTCTGGACAGTGAGGTGAGCACAGCACACTCAGATACTGAATTGAAGACTTACCAAGCTGCCAGTTTTTTTTGTCTATTAATGTTTAGCAGATCTTTTGTGTTTGGAGACAGTCAGCACTACTGTACACAACATGTGTGACACAGTTCTCCATACAATGAGCAATACTGTTAGTTGAGGTAAAATTACAGTATCAGTAAATTAATTTGTAATATCCAAACCTCCCAGTAGGCAGTGCAAATTCTATCATGTCAGGAAAAGAAAGAGGAGGAGATCTTGGCAGGACTGGTAGCTTTGACATGGGCATCAATAAAAAAGACAGTCCAGTACCTAAATTAAAGAGGGACCTTTTTCATGTCCAGAATGGCAGGAGAGGAAGGCAGCTCAAAACAGAAGAAATTGAAATTTGGATTTCCATCACTGCCTGTTTCTATCCTTCTTGTTTTGAAACAGAGGGAAAAAATGGAAGAGGTTAATATTCAAATCCATTTAGACGGATAACTCACAAGTTATCCATCTAAATGGCTGCCCTTTAAATATCTGGCTAACTATTTGACTATATTGTTGCTGGCTAAGTCAATATCAAGCTATACATTAGCCGGATAACAAAGAAGCATTCTGAGGGTATTTAGGGATATTCATGCTGGGGGGGGAGGGAAGTTATCAAGTTAACGGCCAGTGTTTAATTATATCCAGCTATGTGTTGCATCCGTTGGTCTCCAACGGCTTCGCCCCGCTTGTTGCACCCCTATCTCGGCTCCTCCCGCTTACCTGGGCAAGATGGCTACCTCAGCATTGTCAAACCGACTTCTATGGTGTCCCCGAAATGTCTATGGTGCAGCCGTACGCCATTGCTCCTCCCAGGTACCTGCTAGGGTGCGTGCGTGCGCGCAACCCACGTCTAACTACGCCCAGTGGCGTGAACATCGAGGGTGTTCCCTCATCTGAAATCACGCCAATCTGGATATATCTACTTCTCAAAATTTCTAGCTCATTGAGTTAGCAAAGGCTCGAATAGGCTCGAACAGTTCCTGTCTGCGCTACTCTGCCGCTTCTCTGCTGCCTGCAAGAAGCTTTCCTTCTGCCTTTCGGGGTTTACTACTAACTTGTGTACCCACTCCTCAGGGGCCCTCTGTTCTATTTTCAGGTGCCATTCAGGGAACAGGTACCTGCTCCTCGAGGGCCCACTCTCCCTGCCTCAGTGTCTGTACCATCGACAACTATCTGGTGGAATTGCATCCATAACAGCTAACACCGAGTGAGTACTCTAATCTCTCATCTGTCTCATCCACAGTAACTCCTTGCTGCGGAACCTCCTGATGTCATATTGGAGAGAAGGGCTCCCTCTGCCAAGGTTCCTGGGACTACAACTCACCACTGCCACCTGGTGGCTACTTCAAGCTGTATAATAAAAGAGTTCAATTCCAGTGTTTTGTGTATATGAGTCTAGCCCAGTGCTGTGGCTCCTCACGGGGCTCCTTCCTGTGGGCGTGGTCATCTCCACAGCACCTAAGGATCCACTAAAACACACGTAATAACAACAGATTGCCAACTCCTTGGAGTCTATCAAAAAATTCTGAAATCAGAGGCAGGGGATAACGGTCCTTAATAGTTATTTCATTAAGGCCTCTGTAGTCTATGCAAGGACGATGTGCTGTCCTTTTTGCCCACAAGGAAGAAGCCTGCACCCTCAGGAGACTTGGACAGTCCAATGAAGCCCTTGTTGAGATTCTCAAGAATGTATTCAGACATGGCTTTGTTCTCTGCCACAGACAAGGGTTACACTCTGCCCTTGGGTGGCTCCATATTCGGCTTCAGACGAATGGTGCAGTAATAGGGTCTGTGAGGCAGAAGTATATCAGCAGCTTCTTTTGAAAAGACATCTTGAAAAGATGCATATTGAGGCGGAAAGCCCAGCATTACTGGGGTGGTAGGCATACAAGGTAATGGCTTAACCTCAGTCCGGCATTGCCTATGGCAGTCTGGACCCCAACTTGACAGTTCAAGAGTAACCCAATCAAATTGAGGCATATGCTGTTGTTGTTACGATCGTAGACCCTTGGGCCGGCTGAGACAGTGGATGGTAAGCTGTGGAGGACCACAGTGAGCGTCACAGCCGGGAGGCGGTACAAAAGAGACTTGAATGAGGCTTCACCACTGGAGGTCCGAGGTCCCCCCAGGAGGAGCCCATAGGAACCTGGACCTCTTGGACTTAGGTGGGATCCGGGCTGCGGCCGAAGAGATGGACGAAGGATGGCTAGGCCCAGGTAGCTGAAGAGTCTTCACACTTGAAAGCCCACTGCTCCCCTGGGAGGAGCCCATGAGAACCAGAGCTGTAGGACTTAGGAGAATCATCTGGGCCAGCAAGTACCGGATACCTGAGGTGATGAAGAAGCTGAAGTTGGAGTCCAAGAGCGAAGCTGGGTCAGAAGCCAGAAATCAGAGATCCAAACCAAAGCCAGGGATGAAAGCAGGAGATGGAGTCATGGGACGGAGCCGGGTCAAGAGCCAGAGGTCAGAAGACAATACCAAGCCAGGAACAGAAGCTGGAGATGAAGTCGAGGGATGGAGCTGAGTCGGAAGCCAGAAGTCAGACGTCAATACCAAAACCAAGGGGCGAAAGCTGAAGACAAGTCAGGATACAAGCCTGGTCAGAATCCAGAAGATAGGAGAAGCAATCCAAGGCCTACAGTAGAAACTAGAGACTCAGACAACCTGAGGAACCTCGTTGCAAGGCGAGGTGCTACTGCAGCTGCCGGTTTTAAATGGCCCGGCAGCGTCTGACGTCATGAGGGGGTGTTCCTGGGTTTTCCGGCGCTGGCCCCTTTAAGAGAAGGCCCTAGCGTGCGTGCGCGCCTAGGGGGTGGGCCAGCCATGGATCAGCGTTGGCATCTCCCTTGCAGGGAGAACGCCATGGAGGACCGTGTCTTCAGCCCTGGAGGCCGAAGGGAAGGCATTCCTGCAGCAGGAGCGGCCACGCGGTAAGTGCATAAGAACATAAGAAAATGCCATACTGGGTCAGACCAAGGTCCATCAAGCCCAGCATCCTGTTTCCAACAGTGGCCAATCCAGGCCATAAGAACCTGGCAAGTACCCAAAGGCTAAGTCTATTCCATGTTACTATTACTAATGGCAAATGGCTATTCTCTAAGTGAACTTAATAGCAGGTAATGGACTTCTCCTCCAAGAACTTATCCAATCCTTTTTTAAACACAGCTATACTAACTACACGAACCACATCCTCTGGCAACAAATTCCAGTTTAATTGTGCGTTGAGTAAAAAAGAACTTTCTCTGATTAGTTTTAAATGTGCCCCATGTTAACTTCATGGAGTGCCCCCTAGTCTTTCTATTATCTGAAAGAGTAAATAATCGATTCACATCTACCCGTTCTAGACCTCTCATAATTTTAAACATCTCTATCATATCCTCCCTCAGCCATCTCTTCTCCAAGCTGAAAAGTCCTAACCTCTTTAGACTTTCCTCATAGGGGAGCTGTTTCATTCCACTTATCATTTTGGCAGCCCTTCTCTGTACCTTCTCCATCGCAATTATATCTTTTTTGAGATACGGCGACCAGAATTGTACACAGTATTCAAGGTGCGGTCTCACCATGGAGCGATACAGAGGCATTATGACATTTTCCATTTTATTCACCATTCCCTTTCTAATAATTCCCAACATTCTGTTTGCTTTTTTGACTGCCGCAGCACACTGAACCGACAATTTCAATGTGTTATCCACTATGACTCCTAGATCTCTTTCGTGGGTTGTAGCACCTAATATGGAACCCAACATTGTGTAATTATAGCATGGGTTATTTTTCCCTATATGCATCACCTTGCACTTATCCACATTAAATTTCATCTGCCATTTGGATGCCCAATTTTCCAGTCTCACAAGGTCTTCCTGCAATTTATCACAATCTGCTTGTGATTTAACTACTCTGAACAATTTTGTGTCATCTGCAAATTTGATTATCTCACTAGTCGTATTTCTTTCCAGATCATTTATAAATATATTGAAAAGTAAGGGTCCCAATGCAGATCCCTGAGGCACTCCACTGTCCACTCCCTTCCACTGAGAAAATTGTCCATTTAATCCTACTCTCTGTTTCCTGTCTTTTAGCCAGTTTGCAATCCACGAAAGGACATCGCCACCTATCCCATGACTTTTTACTTTTCCTAGAAGCCTCTCATGAGGAACTTTGTCAAACGCCTTCTGAAAATCCAAGTTTACTACATCTACCGGTTTACCTTTATCCACAAGTTTATTAACTCCTTCAAAAAAGTGAAGCAGATTTGTGAGGCAAGACTTGCCTTGGGTAAAGCCATGCTGACTTTGTTCCATTAAACCATGTCTTTCTATATGTTCTGTGATTTTGATGTTTAGAACACTTTCCACTATTTTCCCTGGCACTGAAGTCAGGCTAACTGGTCTGTAGTTTCCTGGATCGCCACCGGAGCCCTTTTTAAATATTGGGGTTACATTTGCTATCCTCCAGTCTTCAGGTACAATGGATGATTTTAATGATAGGTTACAAATTTTTATTAATAGGTCTGAAATTTTATTTTTTAGTTCCTTCAGAATTCTGGGGTGTATATCATCCGGTCCAGGTGATTTACTACTCTTCAGTTTGTCAATCAGGCCTACCACATCTTCTAGGTTCACCGTGATTTGATTCAGTCCATCTGAATCATTACCCATGAAAACCTTCTCCATTACGGGTACCTCCCCAACATCCTCTTCAGTAAACACCGAAGCAAAGAAATCATTTAATCTTTCCACAATGGCCTTTCTGCGATGCCCCTTTAACCCCTCGATCATCTAATGGTCCAACTGACTCCCTCACAGGCTTTCTGCTTTGGATATATTTTAAAATGTTTTTACTGTGAATTTTTGCCTCTACAGCCAACTTCTTTTCAAATTCTCTCTTAGCCTGTCTTATCAATGTCTTACATTAACTTGGCAACGTTTAAGCTTTATCCTATTTTCTTCTGTTGGATCCTTCTTCCAATTTTTGAATGAAGATCTTTTGGCTAAAATAGCTTCTTTCACCTCCCCTTTTAACCATGCTGGTAATCGTTTTGCCTTCTTTCCACCTTTCTTAATATGTGGAATACATCTGGACTGTGCTTCTAGAATGGTATTTTTTAACAATGACCTCGCCTCTTGGACATTTTTTACTTTTGTAGCTGCTCCTTTCAGTTTTTTTCTAACAATTTTTCTCATTTTATCAAAGTTTCCCTTTTGAAAGTTTAGCACGAGAGCTGTGGATTTGCACACTGTTCCTCTTCCAGTCATCAAATTAAATTTGATCATATTATGATCACTATTACCAAGCGGCCCCACCACCGTTACCTCTCTCACCAAGTCCTGTGGTCCACTGAGAATTAGATCTAGAATTGCTCCCTCTCTCATTGGTTCCTGAACCAATTGCTCCATAAAGCTCTCATTTATTCCATCCAGGAACGTTATCTCTCTAGCGTGTCCCGATGATACATTTACCTAGTCAATATTGGGGTAATTGAAGTCTAAAAATACCAGAAGCACCTTGCACATCAGGTAATCCACAAAGTCACAAGTGCAAGTAAAGACATCAAGTCCCATTCACGTAAAGTAATAATTTATTAACCACGAATAGAATTTATATCATAATTTAAATCGGCAACTCCATATCAGTAGTAACAAGCATGTAGTTTTCTATGTCCCCCGACACGGTCCCGTGTTTCGCGGAGGCTGCATCGGGAGGGACCCAAGGAAATCATTCATATCTGGAAAGTGATATAATATAGTATAAGAAACGGAACACATACTGCCAAACAGGTAATATCTTTAAAGTACACATACCCATTCCATTCTTCTCAGGAGCGCGCTCACCCTGTAGTCTGACAGCCATTTAAAAGGGCAGAAAAGGCGCGGAAAACAAACTCTCGCGAGATATAACAATCAGCAGGCACCTGTCAATAGAGACTACCAAGGTGTTTAATAGAATAGGTGCCATTCAATATCTTTATTGAGGCCAGAAGGGGCTACTGTATTTAGGGTATGGATCCATCGCTGCTCCCTCCGACCCAACGCACCAGAGAAATCTCCTCCCCTTAAAGGCGGCGAGACTACCTCCAATACGGAGTAAGAGAGAGAGTCGATGGAATGTTCTGCTTGAAGCCAGTGAGACACCAGAGGTTCATCAATCCTGGAGGATCTTATATTCGAACAGTGTTCAATCACCCGTGTCTTTATCATTCGGGATGTTTTCCCCACGTATAGCAATGAACAGGGGCAACTTATCACATAGATCACTCCTTTTGTGCAGCAATTGGATTGAGAATATAGTTTGAACACACGTCCTGTCACCGGGTGTTTAAAAGAGCTAGCCCGTTGTGTATGCCTGCACATAGTGCAGTGACCGCACGGAGAATGTTGTCCGTTTGTTTTATCCAAAAATTGTGTCCCTGATGCTGTATGCACTAAACGGTCTCTAAGATTCGTCGCGCGTTTAAAAGTGAATCTCGGCGGACCCTGCATTATAGTGTTCAGAGACAAGGATGACCAATGTCGTCTGACCATCTTCGCTATGGCCCTGCCAACAGTGGAGAAAGGGAGAATACAGTTGTGGGTGACCTCATCTGATGGGGGAGGAGATGTGAATAACCATTCTCTTTGTGCATATAGGGCACGCTTAAAAGCCCTTTTAATGACTCGCATAGGATAACCTCTTTCTGTAAAGCGGTCAACCAACCCATTAGACTGGAAAAGGAATTCCTGGCGTGTGGAGCATATCCGACGGAGTCTCAAAAATTGGCCTGTAGGAATATTATCCCTTAATGCCCGCGGATGACAACTGTTATAGGCCAATAAGGTGTTGCGGTCAGTATGTTTTCGAAACAAAGTGGTTTCGAAATGGTCCACCACCCAAGATACATCAATATCCAAAAAAGAGATTCGCGAGGGATGGATGCAGTAGTTGAACTGGATGTTGGCATTGACTGTATTGATCCAGTCCAGGAACAGATAGAACTGAATGTCTGTACCTGTCCAGACAATGAAGATGTCGTCAATGTAGCGCAGCCATACATGGATGAACTGTGACCACATTGAGGAATAAATGTTTGAAGTCTCATATTCAGCCATGTATAGGCACGCCAGACTGGGGGCCATAGTCGACCCCATTGCAGTCCCCTTTATCTGCTGATAAACAATGTCCTGGAACTGAAAAAAGTTTTTTGTCAATGCCAATTCAGCGAGTTGAACTAAAAAGGTAGTGGTAATCCTCTGTGGAGCAGGGCGTGTGTTCAAATATTTCTCGATTACTATAAGGGCCTCATTTTGGGGGATGTTAGAATACAGAGATATTACATCAAGTGTGATCAAAAAGATCGAGGATTGAGGAACCTGCAAGGATGATAATATAGTCATGAAGTGGGAAGAATCCCGCACATAGGAGTTGATCTGGGGTACCATGGGTTTCAGAAACACATCTACAAACTGTGAAAGTGGCTCTAATAAAGAGCCAATTCCAGATACGATGGGGCGTCCCGGAGGTTTTTCGAGGGACTTATGTATTTTTGGGAGGATATAGAATAGAGGCATTACCGGATGTGTGGAGACCAAAAACTTGGACTCCTTTATAGTGATAATATGTGCCTCCATAGCAGATTGTACCACTGATTGGATATGTTTACGTAGTGAATGAGTGGGATCAGAGGTGAGTGGAACATAAAATGTTTTCCGCGCCTTTTCTGCCCTTTTAAATGGCTGTCAGACTACAGGGTGAGCGCGCTCCTGAGAAGAATGGAATGGGTATGTGTACTTTAAAGATATTACCTGTTTGGCAGTATGTGTTCCGTTTCTTATACTATATTATATCACTTTCCAGATATGAATGATTTCCTTGGGTCCCTCCCGATGCAGCCTCCGCGAAACACGGGACCGTGTCGGGGGACATAGAAAACTACATGCTTGTTACTACTGATATGGAGTTGCCGATTTAAATTATGATATAAATTCTATTCGTGGTTAATAAATTATTACTTTACGTGAATGGGACTTGATGTCTTTACTTGCACTTGTGACTTTGTGGTAATTGAAGTCTCCCATTATTACTGCACTACAAATTTGGTTAACTTCCCTAATTTCTCTTAGCATTTTACTGTCCGTCTCACCATCTTGACCAGGTGGACGGTAGTATACTCCTATCACTATAGTCTTCCCCGACATACAAGGGATTTGTACCCGTAAAGATTCAATTTTGTATTTAGTCTCATGCAGGATGTTTATCCTGTTAGACTCTATGCCATCCCGGACATAAAGCACCACACCTCCTCCCGGGTGCTCCTCTCTGTCATTGCGATATAATTTCTACCCCGGTATAGCACTGTCCCAATGGTTATCCTCCTTCCACCATGTCTCTGAGATGCCAATTAAGTCTATGTCATCATTCACTGCTATACATTCTGATTCTCCCATCTTACTTCTTAGACTTCTGGCATTAGCATACAAACATTTCAAAGTTTGGTTTTTGTTTGTATTTTCATTCTGCTTTTTAATTGATAGGGATAAGTTAGAATTTTTTAGCTCAGGTGAGTTTTTAGTTACAGGCACTTGGACTATTTTTCTAATTATTGGAACCTCACTGTCAGGATGCCCTAATTCTAATGCATCATTAGTATCCTTTGAAGATACCTCTCTCCAAACCATGCACTGCTGAGCGACTGTCGGCTTTCTCCTTTGTTCTAGTTTAAAAGCTGCTCTATCTCCTTTTTAAAGGTTAGAGCCAGCAGTCTGGTTCCACCCTGGTTAAGGTGGAGCCCATCCCTTTGAAAGAGACTCCCCCTTCCCTAAAAGGTTCCCCAGTTCCTAACAAAACTGAATCCCTCTTCCTTGCACCATCATCTCATTCACGCATTGAGACTCCGGAGCTCTGCCTGCCTCTGGTGACCTGCACGTGGAACAGGGAGCATTTCAGAGAATGCTACCCTGGAGGTTCTGGATTTAAGCTTTCTACCTAAGAGCCTAAATTTGGCTTCCAGAACCTCCCTCCCACATTTTCCTATGTCTTTGGTGTCCACATGTACCATGACAGCCGGCTCCTCCCCAGCACTGTCTAAAATCCTATCTAGGAGATGTGTGAGGTCCGCCAACTTCACACCAGGTAGGCATGTTACCAGGTGATCCTCATGCCCACCAGCCACCCAGCTATCTACATTCATAATAATCAAATCACCAACTATGACGTCCGACCTAACCCTTCCGTCCTGGGCAGTAGGCCTTGGGGAGATATCCTCAGTGCGAAAGGACAATGCGTCACATTGTTTCCTCTTTGACCCCCTCACACACACACACCCCTGCTCCAACTGAAACCCTACCACTCACCCAGTACCTAAGTTGGGGCCCTAATTTTCTCACTAGGATCACAGTACAGAGCGAACCCAGGTGCATCCAGCATTATTGTAGTAGTACTACTGGAAGCACTAGGCTGAAAATTTGCATTGCTAGCATATGCTTCCAGTGAAAACATTTAGCCCACCACTGAACATTTACACTTCTAGCATATGCTTCCAGTACTACTACAGTAATGATGGAAGTGCCCAGGATCATTATGTAATGTGAACCTGTGGAGAAAAAGGTGGCCCCAATTCAGAAATATGGTTGGTGGGAGAACTTTGAAGGTTAGGTGGTATTGTGGGTTATGTGGGGAGGTCAAGGAAGCAATATTTTTTTTCTGCATATACTTGGGAGGGAGTGGTCTAGCTGAGCAGGTAAGATACCTGATTTATTTTAACATTTTGAGGGGTTGGGGTGGTCCTAGCCAGCTTTGGGGGGGGGGGGATTTTTGTGGTATGGGGGTGGGAATTACCCAGGAAGCCAACAACTGATTTTTTTTAAAGGATGACCACTTAACCTGATATTTTTGGAAGCTATACAGCCAGATAACTTTAGCCAAGTGCATTCAGCAGGATGTTTATCCTGTTGAATATCTAGAACAAGTTATCCAGCTAACTTTAGCTGGATAACTTGTCCACTAAATGGATTGCAGAATATTTACCTAGGAAGAGACATCCTAAACTTGCATTAGCAGGGAATGGGTATCAAAAGTGCAATGCCCAAAAGCTGCAGCTTGCTTCTGTTTGGTTCCTGCTTCTAAGGCAATGAAGGCAGTATTTGCAGCAATTCATTCAAAGGAAGAAACTTGTCTGAGATTCCCTGAATAAGAAGATATTGAAGAGCTAGTAGAGAAAATGATAAAGGGAATGGAACAGCTCCCCAATAGCAAAGGCTGAAGAAGTTGGGGCTGTTCAGCTTGGAGAAGAGACGGATTAGGGGGGATATGATAGAGGTCTTTAAGATCATGAGAGGTCTTGAATGAGTAGATGTGAATTGGTTATTTACAATTTCAGATAATAAAAGGACCAGGGGGCATTCCATGAAATTAGGAAGTAGCACATTTAAGACTAGTCAGAGAAAATTATCTTTCACTCAACACACAATTAAGCTCTGAAATTTGTTGCCAGAGGATGTGGTTAGTGCAGTTGATGTAGGTGGTTCAAAAAAGGTTTGGATAAATTCTTGCAGGAGAAGTCCATTAACTGCTATTAATCAAGTTTACTTAGTTAATAGCCACTGCTAATAATTACATCAGTAGCATGGGATTTTCTTGGTGTTTGGGTACTTGCCAAGTTCTTGTGACCTGGTTTGGCCTCTGTTGGAAACAGGATGCTGGGCTTGATGGACCCTTGGTCTGGCCCAGCATGACAATTTCTTATGTTCTTATGTTCATATGAATTTAGGAAGTTTATTCAGCAGCATCTTATGTTTCCCGTTCACTGATAAGGGAGAAAGATAATACTGATAATGTTGACATTAACCTCCAGGAAGAACAAGCAGCACTATCATGATTGATGCCCTTGGCATTTTAATTCAGGGTTCACCTTCTACCTGAAATCTGGTGTTGTCATCAGCCTCCAAGGATGTAGAAAATGGATCTTGGAAGAAATCCCTGATATGGAGGCAAAATAAGGAAAGTCAAGCATTTTGCTCACTGTATTCCCTTCAGAAAGGGTATCAGTCTAGGGAAGTGTGGGGCATCTGATGATATTCTGTTTCACCTACAGAAGCAGTGCATGCTAGGATTGGCATCAGAGGAGGCTGGCAGTACTAACCTAAGGATCCCTTCTGCCACTACCAGTAACAGTTAGAGGAAAGGGGCTGACAATGGGTAGACTTTTCCATGAGCTAATCCCATTTCCTTCCAGCAATCAGTTGGCAGGACAGCAGTCCCCAGCCAAGCATCCAAATCAGCAATCCACCATAAAGGAAATGGGGTGGTGCTCCATAGCACTGTCCCAAAGCAAGATGTAGGCAGCCTCTAAAATAGTAATGAGTAGCATCAGAGAAATGATGGCGCTTGATGTTTAGCCCCTGCAGGTAATGGAAAACTTGGGCTTAAAGCATCTGCTGCATATTAGTAGAAAGATCATCCCCAACCTGTAGAAAGAGTGCCATAGTCACATGCAAGCACAGCTGGATAAGGCAGATAGAAGTAATATTCATTTCACTAGAGATATCCAGACCAGCACAAATGTTTTTCACTCCTATCTCTCCCTGATGGCACACTGGTGGGACTTAGCTGAGGCAAGGGCTGCCAGAAGCTCTAGTGAAGATGGAGTATCAGGGTGCAGGTGGGCTTTACTGCATACACAGTTGATCTTTAGCCTCTATATCTCAATCAATATTCTATCAAACATAAGAAAGATGCTGAAGGGTTGCCAATTAGACCGGAGAGGCAGGAGTCTTCAAGTAGGTTTCTTTCTGATAGACTGTGGAGTAAATAATGTAAAGGCAATAGAAGATGTGGACTTTCAGGGTATCCATTGCTTTGCACATGTAACCCCAATCTCTGGGTAACTGCTAACCATATATGGGGCCATAAAAGAAGTTATAAGTCTTTATTTTGGGAAGGATCACTCTGGCTAGCTCTAGCACAGTCTCTCTTTCTTCAGGCCTGGATCCTTTGTTGGGGGGGGGGGGGGGGAAGAGGAACTACCCTCCTCGGGCCAGAACGCTAGGGGTAACTTTTCTGACTCTTGTTCCCTAGGAGAGGTATAATTTATTTCTTTGTCTTCCCTGTTCATGTTGTAAATGCCAATACTAACACTGAAGAACTAGTTTAAGTGTCCAAAATAAAGTCTTTACTGAAGGTGACTCAAAGTAAGTGAATGGTATAATTAACAAAATGCTTAGCACCATAGTTGATCTCTAATGTTACATTTCTTTCCTTCTATCAGTTACCAGAGCCATGGAAATAATAAAATATCCACCTTTAGGGATGTGCAGGCAAAAAGTTTTCGTTGCGTACATGATACGTATTCATGGGGGGTCAATTCCGTTTCATGCAGAAGTATGGAGAATTCAATAAGTTGTTGATCTGTAAATACGTTACTACTAAATTAACTACAACTCCCCACCCTCCTGACCCCCCCAAGACTTACCAAAACTCCCTGGTGGTCCAGCGGGGAGTCAGGAAGCCATTGCTGCACTTGTTTGATGGTATTCATCAGCAGTTTTGAAATATATATTTTTAGTATGATTTTCCTATTGTGATGTTTTATAGTTCTTGATTTTATTATTTGATGTTTTATGAGGAATTATGGTCTTGTCTGTTTTTCCATTGCTGCATTACATACAGTCTAACGTTGTGATTTCCAGTTCAGTTTGCCTCTGCATTTCTGTGTATATTTTATGGTCCCTTTATTCTGTATTTGGTGACTCACCAAATTGTGGGGTACATTGTAAAACATAGCGCGCTCGCGAACAAAAGTACGCCGGATTTTATAAGATATGCGCGTAGCCGCGCATATCTTATAAAATCCGGGGTCGGCAGTGCAACGGGGGCACATTTGTGCAACTTGCGCGCGCCAAGCCCTGCACGCGCTGACCGTTCCCTCCGAGGCCGCTCCGAAATCGGAGCGGCCTCGGAGGGAACTTTCCTTCCGCCTCCCCCCACATTCCCCTCCCTTCTCCTACCTAACCCACCCCCCTGGCCCTATCTAACCCCCCCTACCTCTATCACGAAAGTTACGCCTGCTCGAAGCAGGCGTAACTTTGTGTGCGCCAGGCCAGCTGCCACGCTTCATGTTCCGGTCCGGGGGCTGGTCCGGAGGCCGCGGCCATGCCCCCGGAACGCCACCGGGCTGAAACCACGCCCACGGCACCGCCCCCGGATGACGCGATGAACGCGTCACACCCCCTCGACACGCCCCCCGATGAAGCGCCGACCGCATCACACACCCCCGACACGCCCACCCCAAGAAAGCCCCGGGACTTACGCGCGTCCCGGGGCTTTGCGCGCGCCTATGCAATATAGGCTCGGCGCACGCAGGGGTGTTTTAAAAGGGTTACGCGCATACCTTATGCGCGTAACCCTTTTAAAATCCGGCCCTGTATGTGTAATTGGGTACCCATGGGCCAGTATGGAGAAAAATCCCCCGGGCCACTATTTTCCCACAATCCGCCCCTGACTATGGCTATGCTGCTGCAAAGAAATAGGGCCCACAATATGTGTGCCATAGTCTGTTTTTGCTTTCATAGCATATATTTCTAGTTTTTTTAGTTTTAAAACAGAGGACTTGAAAAAAAAAAAAATGACCAGACCAGATTCTGCATGAATGGAACTGCCTGGAATAGGTGTATGCCAATATAAATCAGCATATCACTTGCTCCTCTGACAAGTCTTACAAATGGTTCCTGCCTATAATATCCTCTCCATGTTAATAAAACTCATAGCAGCAAATAATACCCACCACCAGTCCACCCACACAAACAGCAGACACAAAGGATTACAAACAGAAAAATCAGGCAAAATGGCACCCAAAAAAGGCATACGGCTGACAAACACACAAGAACTAGATGAAAGAATAGACTACCAGCACAGAAATTACAGAGATGTACAATCGCTAACAATGAATCACCAACTTCCAAAATCCCCAGCACTAACCACCAATCTAACCACCAGGTCCCAAAAGACAAGAGAGATTTAAATTCCACTGCTTAAATAATAGGTATAAAAGCATGGTTGATGGCATATATGCTTATAAAATTCTTGAATGTATGCTCCAAACCCTACCCCAGAATGTTCTTGAAAAGCGCTATTATTGTGTAACACAGATTTATGTAGACAACTGGCAATATGTGTACATTGCTTGGCTTTTTGAAAATGAGCTCGACCTGCATAAAGGCATATAATTCTATTTTAGGAGCACAAACCTCGCCTAAGTCTTTGAAAATTACTGCCATATTGGACACATGGTAACAGCCATAAAATCAGGTTGAATTGGCATGAGTTTAAAATGTGTGATCAGTAGCAGAAATTGACAATGCTTCAACTGAAGTTACTGTCCATTTGCATATTTTTCATAAAGATTCATAAATCAGTACATTCATAATTCAATAATGTTTTAAAAATACCAATAACATATCTAAAATGGAAGTCAGTCTTACATTCGCTCACATCATGCTTGGATTAGAAAAGGCTGGACTTTCTGGCTGCAACTCTTAAAAGGATTTTCCTTCAGAAATGTAAATATCAGTGGTGCAATAAGGTATGCAGGGGGATATGATTGTTTAGGTAAGAGAATGGGCAAGGAAGCAAGCACTATTTAAAAATATAGAAGATAGCTGGGATGCTAAAATTGTATTTGATGAGAATGAATGTAAGATGTACTTCCATTTCAGGTACAGTTTTGGTATTTTTTAAAGATAATTAAATTATGAATGTACGGAATTCTGTATATATGTGAATAATGCATGAAAGATCAATTGCTATGGATGAAGCACTACTGCTTACAATTTTACTGTAGAGAAAGTAAAACCTTGCTAAGCCTCTTCTCCCGCTTGCTCTCAATGTTACTCCTGATCCACTTCTCTGATATTAGATCTATCTATTTGGGATGATAAATTGGAATTGTTCAGGAGTTATTCTTCTATAACTTAGTTGTAGGTTTAAACATTGCAGAGTATTTGTGTGTTTTATTGCATCGCATTAAACAATATTATTTCACTTGTGTGTTTTGAAAACTAAAGTATAAATATGAAAGTTGTTAGAACTGTAATACCATATACAAAATTAGTCACTAACTCTTTCTTCCCCAAAAAAGAAAACATAATATAATATTCTTTGTAATGATACACTCTGATAAGGCAGTTTATATGATATACTGCTTTAATATTATTTTCAGATCCCAAACTAGCATAACATGAAATTGCAACAATAATCATGATGAAGAAACATTTTATTTCAATTCTTCAACTGAAAGCAGAACTCCTAATGGCTTCTGATTAGGAGACCAAAGTACAATTATAAAATCTGAGTGAACTTTATTTTAACCCATAATTCCTAACATTAAAGATCTTTTCCTATTTGTACAGCAGAGTCATTTCTGGCATATCTTATTATATTGGGTAGTTATTTTCCAGAGCTTTCTGTAGACCTAGAGCTATCCTTATACCTCCCTACATTTTTTATTTATGCTTTTCTGCATTGCCTATAATTAATAATGATTCTGCCAGTGATGATCAGGAGTTGCAGCTGGCTCCACCGATGAGGGGGTGCCATCATCATCTCCGGATAGCATAAAAGCAAGTCAGTCTCTAGGAAGAAGTCAGTGATAGAGGAACATCTTCTGTTGAAGAAAGAGTCATGTCTACCTGATGCCCCCTCATGCCAGAGGAGGGTCACTTCCAAGTTCACAGCTGCAACCCAATGTTGCAGTTGATTCCACCCATGCCGCGTAATGTTATCATCACTGGATAATGTAAAAGTGGGTTTCACTGTTTAAATTAATTCACAGTAAAATTATAACCACTTATGCAGTGCCAAATACATTCATTTGTAGGACCTACAACTCAATGAGTTTGGCTGTCGTTCAAACTCATACTACAGGTGAGAGGTCCATTTACTTTAATTATAATCACTCAAATTTTAAGTTTTTTTATTTTTGACTCAAACGAGTTCTTTTATATAAAATTATGTGTCGATGAACTGAAGCTGCCACAAAGGAGTATTTTGAACCCTCATAGATATATTGTGGCAAAAAATGGAGCCAAGTCACACGTTTCTTGAAACACTTCAAATGTCTCATAGACAAATATTTGCAGAAATGATACTACCTCTGTCTACTTTGAAAAAGAGTCTCATAGACACATATTGAAAGCAAAGAGTCACGTAACCAGATATTTAAGAAAAATACTGATCTGTATCGTTGAAAGCAAAAGTCCTTTTGCAAAGAGAGTCCTGACACGATCGTGTTTCGGACCACACCGGGTCCTGCTTCAGGGGAGACGACTCTTCAGAGGTTGATCTTCATTACCCAAACACAAACTTCAGTTCAGCTTCATTCTACAAAACACAGCGCTTTAATGGTTGAATCAGCTGTTACTCGTCGTGGTCTGCATTCAAACCCGCAGCTGATTCAACCATTAAAGCGCTGTGTTTTGTAGAATGGGCTTGGCGCACACAAGTTGCATAAATGTGCACCCCCTTGCGCGCGTATCTTATAAAATCCAGCGTACTTTTGTTCGCGCCTGATGCACGAACAAAAGTACGTGCGCGCACTCTCTTTTAAAATGTACCCCAGCGTGAATAAGAGGATTATTATCCCAAAGCTTCTGTCTCTTCTTTAAAAGATTTGAAGTTTCAAACTGATCTTTTGTGTTAACAACTCTTCTTTATATTCTTTCACTCAATTCATTTTGTTCAGTTATCTATACGAGATGATAAAATACATGGAGCAGCTAATATTCAGTTTTAAATAACTAGTGGTTTTATCTTACCTTTTCAGGATCTTTTTTTTACATAAAATAAATTTCTATTCATACATTCACACATATATACAAATGCTCCCTCACTACTATTTTGTGTTTTTCAACAATCACTAGGCCTTTAGAGAGGACAAAAATAACAGCTCTTCTACCTATGTCTTTGCACAGATCTCTCTCTGTCTGTGTTATAAACTGATACTGATTCTTTATTCTATCAGGAAGATTATTTCTTTTGGTGATGTCATCAAGAAATTAATTCTTCCCATATTCAAATTCCCTATTCAATATCCATGGACCCACCTGTAGACTCCATGTCACAGCTTGTTATAATGTGAAGAGGTATTTAATAGCTTTAAAACATTTATATGATTAAGTTAATTAATTATCACTGTACTTTAACCAAAAAATGTATAATTACTCTAGCATGCTAACTTGTTGGCTTCTGTTAAATATTCCATTTCTATGATGTTTCCTTAGGGATGGCTTCAGGATGTTACGTTTTTTTCTGCCTTCTGGGCTAATGGACCTTCTTTTTATCAAGTTCAACATTAGATTCTTAAAATAAACATAAGTAAACCCAATGAAATAGAGCCCAAAACTCACCCCAAAAATCCCAACTCACAAAACCAAACCAGTCCAAACTCACTCCACCCCAGGCAATCACCATCCATGGATGCCAAAAATCACCAAAACACCCACCAAAATCCACCAGAAACATCCCACAAACATCCTTGACTATAGTTCAAAAATGATAACAATTCAACCAAAAACAAAGGTCACATGGGGGTCTCCAACATCTCCCCAGGTGTTCTCAACCATAAAACAAATTTTGCTCAGGTGTTATACCTACTTAAGCATATAAAAACATAAGAACATAAGATATGCCATACTGGGTCAGACCAAGGATCCATCAAGCCCAGTATCCTGTTGCCCAATCCAAGTCATAAGTACCTGGCAAGTACCCAAACATTAAACAGATCCCATGCTACTAATGCCGGCAAAAAGTAGTGGCTATTCCCTATTGATTAATAGCAATATATGGACTTTTCCCTCCAGGAACTTATCAAACCATGTTTTAATCCAGCTACACTAGCTGCCTTAACCACATCCTCGGCAACGAATTCCAGAGCTTAATTGTACATTGCATGAAAAAGAATTTTCTCTGTATTGTTTTAAATGTGCTAATTGCTAACTTCATGGAGTGCCCCCTAGTCTTTGTATTATCCACATGAATAAATAACCATTTCACATTTACACATTCTAGTCCTTTCGTGAATTTGAAGACCATTATCATATTCCCCCCTCAGCCATTTCTTATCCATGCTGAACAGCCCTAATACCTTTAGCCTTTCCTCATAAGGGAGCCATTCCATGCTCTTTATAATTTTGGATGCCCTTTTCTGGACTTTCTCAAGTGCAACTATCTCTTTTTTGAAATGTGGCAACCAAAATTAAATGCAACATTCAAGGTACGGTCTAATCATTGACTGATACAGAGGCATTATGACATCCTTTGTTTTATTTGCCATTCCTTTCCAATAATTTCTAACATTCTTTATGCTTTTTTGACCTCCAGGGCATACTGAGCTGATAATTTCAATGTCATATCAACTATGATGTCCAGATATTTTTTCTGGGTTTAAGGTTCTATGTAACGCTTTCATGCAAAGTTATTGTTCCACTGTAAACCGGTTTGATTTGTATTCTGTACAAGAAGATCGGTATATAAAAGCTAAAAATAAATAAATAAATAAACACGCTTAACCCTTTTAAAATCCACCCCATTATCTTCAGCTATTGGCTGATGATCCAGACATGATTCTTCCTCAGAATCAGTTATAAAAATACTTCCTTTACTGTCTTAGAAGCAGTAACTCTAAAGGAGTGTGCTGATGGTTTTAGTAATTGCACTTCTGCTGACCCTGTCCTTCCAGTGCCAGCCTTGGATAACTCTCCCAAACTTCAAATGCTTCTGCCTTGAGCTGCTTTCTTCTCCTGCCATTTAACAGCTGAAAAAGTATCTTTTCAATTTTTGACTGCAGCAAATCCTTTACCCCTGCTAATGCTCCCATTTCCTTCTCTCCCTTTTGTTATCCATGATAGGATGGAATTTGAAATGCACTGCCTATTGTGGGGGGGGGGGGGGTTTGGATATCAGAAAGGAATTGATTTATTAAGACTATTCCTACTTACAGTACCACTCTACTGTGTAGAGAACTGTCTGTCTCAATTACTCATGCAAACAAAAACACACACACACACACACACACTCATGTATACAGTGTATATGTGCTTTATTATATGCATTCAGAGCTGACTGACTCCTTTTCCACAACAGATAAAAACTGTTAGTTAAACAGAACCAAAATAACTGGCAGCCTGATAAGACTCTTCTGTTTGGTTGGTCTGGGTTCTATCCTCATTGTTGTCCTATCTCACAGGCCAATGCAGAAAGGTGCATTCAGCCCAACACACAGTTTATCCTGCATTTGAATGCTAATACAGTAAGGGGTTTTATGCTTATAAATGAGGGCATTAAGCAGTACTCCCTGGTGTAGAGATGTGTGCTGGCCTAACCCAGGTTTTCTTAATGCTAAAAATTTAACTATTGGGTCAGAGATGGAGTTACGTTTTCAGAGGTGCAGTGTGGGTACAAACAAATCTTAAAAGAAGTCTTTCCTGCTCCACCACTACTTATCCAGATAAGTAAATACTTATTAGCATATCTGGTTGTAGTTAGCTGCCTCTACCATTTTGCCACATAAGTCAGTACTTATCTGGCTATCTGGCCATGGTTAGCTTCTGCCAATTAGTTGGATAAATCTGCAGCAGCTAACCGTGGCCAATAAATTGAAAACATACTGACTATCTAGCTAAGTTTTTCACCAAGATGATCAGTCTCAAATTGATAACCAATCTCTACCTAACTTCCCTTCAACAAAACTAGACAACATCATTAAGACCTCTCACGTAAGAGATCTAGGCACTCTCCTGGACAACCAGTTGAACCTTAAAAGGTTTGTCAACAACACAACAAAGGAGTGCTTCTTCAAACTTCAGGTCCTTAAGAAGCTTAAACCTCTCCTGCACTTTTATGATTTCCGTCTGGTTCTACAAGCAATCATACTCACAAAAATTGATTACTGTAACTCATTACTGCTTGGGCACCCGGCTACCACCATTAAGCCCCTACAGATGTTACAGAATTCAGCCACTAGGATTTTAACCAACTCCAAAAAGAGGGACCATATCACTCCCATTCTCTACAACCTTCACTGGCTCCCTATCAAATATAGAATCCGCTACAAAATGCTGACCATCATGCACAAATTGGTACACAATCTTGCTCCAATCGACCTAACTCACCAAATTCGCCCTAATAATCCCACTAGGCCATTGAGAAGAGCTTATCAAGGCACTCTCTTCGTTCCTCAAGCAAAAACATCGCTAAAGATCAGGGCCTTCTCTACCTCAGGACCCACTCAATGGAATAATCTCCCCTCGGACCTCAGACAAGATCCTTGCCCAATATCTTTCAAAAAAAAAATTAAAAACATGGTTATTCAACCTTGCATTTCCAGAATCTACATTTTAACTAATCACTTTCTGTCTTTAAATGCTTTAAAACACTTATGAATATGCATTGTATATATTTTCACTGGTCAGTTAAAACGTTTACTATGTGTTTGCCTAGTTTATTATAATGTACGTTCTTAGTTCTATGTATCACCGTACGGGCAGTTTTCTTGTTCCTTGTAAACCGGTTTGTTTTGTATTTAATGCAAGAAGATCGGTATATAAAAACCAAAAAAAATAAAATAAAATAAATAAAGACTCTGCCAGAACCTGTACCATACCAGCGTGGTCCGTGACCAGCCACCAGAAGCTGTGTAGGACATGCCCCGGTGCAGGCCTCTATTGTTTCTGCTTTTCTCAATTACTCTACTATCTCGTCTAAAGTCTATGTCGGTCCCAGCATGGTCTGAGACCAGTCCCCTGGGTGGGCTGCATAGGGCGTGCTGCGTTACAGTCTCAACCCAGCTCTTGAACCTTGCTCCTGATACCTTGTCTGTAGAACCTCGCTCCTGATACCTTGTCTACAGAACCTCGCTCCTGACTCCTTGTCTTAGGTCTTCGTCCAAGTACCTATGTCTTCGCCCAAGTCTTCGTCTGAATCTCCATGTTCCAGTCTTCATTTGCCCTGACCTCCATCCAGCCTGCCGCTTCTTGCCATTATCCAGCGGCAGGTCCGAAAGGGCTTGGAACGGTCAAAGGACTGTTCAAAAGACCATCATTGCGTTGTTGGTCTTCTCGAAGCGTGCAGGTCTGGTGGAGGGTCAGTACCTTCAGTCATCATTGTCTTCATTTCAGCCTTGTTCCTGCTCCAGATTCCATCACCTGTCTTCACTCCAGCCTTGCTCCTGTCCAGCCCATGCTCGGACATGCCTCACCTGCCTCGGCACCTCTTCAGAGTTCCTTTGGGGTCGAGCCGGGGTCCAAGGACACTTAATCCCCTGGAAAGTGGAACTGCTCTCCTAGCGCTTCCGTAACACTATGAATGGTTTGAAAGTGTTTAATTTTTAAGTCATGTGAATGCTAATTTTCATTTAAAAATGTTGTCTTTTGTAGTTAGGTGTAAACCCACAGTAATATCCAAGCAATGATGCCAAAAATCATAAAAAGCATAAGGAAAATACATATCAGGAACAAATAAATTTCTCTGTCTATAGTGCCTCTCTTGATGACCCTTTTGCTCTTAGCTGTTTTCTTTTCCAAAATGCTTTCCCCAATGAGGGTAGGTAAATTCTCCTCCAGCTCCAACATGTATTAGGGATACTGGAAAAGTATCCCCAGTTCCAAAAACAGATAGATTCTCAAAAAACTTCTCAAACTGATCAAAAATTCTCAGATGTCTCAAAAATCTTCTATTTGTCTTCCACCATGCTGTTTACTGGGTATAAGCTGCAAGCACAGGAATCTAGATCTTTCCACTAGGTGTGTAGCCTTTCAGTTAGGAGATGATCTGAAAATCTGAAAATCTTATCTCAAATTGTCTTAGTCTCAAAACTTCTTCACTTGATTAGGACTTGAGGACCTTCCCAAGTCTTCTTCTATACTAATTCTACACTATGAGATACAGGGATGATCTCCTTCTCTTCTCAATGTCTCCTAACTCAATGTTTTCCTTCTTCCCTCTTCTCTCTTGCTCCACCAACCCTCTGACAACTGCATGTGCTCAATGGCTATTTATCACCTCCTATGTTGATCTTCAAATCATCGATCAATATGTTGATACAAATCAACTAGTACACCAAGTGTATCAAATCATTAATTTATCTATATGTATCCAGATTGAACAGAAAAAATTTTTTTTAAGGACAAAAAGGTTTAAGGAAAGAAGAGGAAGGTTTCATATAATTTCATGTATCACCACATCCAATGGTGTATGTAATTTTAATCATTAACCGACCTCCTCCCGCCAATGTTTTTTTATATATTTATATTATTGCGTGTGATGTATTAAAGTATACTTTTATTTATATAATTGTGATGTTTAAAACCGCTTGTTATATAGAATCAAGCATATCTTGTATCTATGGCCGTAGCCCTTAACTGACTTTAACTGTAGGCTCAAAACCTTTTTCCAAAAATGCCGACAATATCTTCAAATATCAACCGAAGACTAGTAACACTAAACCAACTCCCGAACTTATCTTATTATATGTCCAGATTCCATCAAGGCCTTGTTTCGGATTGGGGATCCTTCATCAGCGAGTAATCCAATGTTTCCAGGTCATCAATGTCATCCAGCGGTCACCATTTTGCCTCAATCACTCTGGTTGCTGACTTCTTATATCTATTCATTCTTCCTCGAATTGTGACCAATCCCAATATATGTCAAAATGATGTCATCACATCCAAGCTGTCAAATTGCTTGATTGAATGAACTAAAAGCAGCAGCTTAAAATTATTCTTTTCCAAAACACAGGCGTCTTCGACCTGTGATATTTCCATAGTACAAACACGTTCGAGGTGGAATCCTCTGGGTCCTCTGGATCCTATCATAAAGACATTTCAACAAATGATTCTTCAAGATCTATTGTTGTATGAACAGAGCAATCCTAAGTGGAGATACAACTTATCGCAATCATTGAGAATGGCTTTAAAAACATTGGAGAATTCTTCTGATTTAATAATCAAGCCAGCCGACAAAGGCGGTGCCATTGTTTTACAAAACAAAATGGATTATGACATTGCCATGTTCCAACATTTGAGTGATGAAAAATTATATCACAAATTGACACAAGATCCTACTGAGAGATTATGTTATATCATAAAATCATTGGTTGAACCAGCAGCAGGTTTGACTGATAAAGAAAAAAAGTTTCTCATGGTATCTCACCCTAGGATTCCTGTAATCTCTGCTGTACCAAAGATTCATAAAAACATTCAAAATCCACCGATATGACCTATCGTATCTTTAAACTCTTCAGTACTTGACGCACCGGCCATATTCCTTGACCGTATATTACAGCTGTATGTACAAGAAATGCAATCTTACACCAAGGATACGATACACTTTCTACAACAGATTCAACAGTGTTCCATGGATTCACATACACAGTACTGGTTTACATCTATGGACGTATCTGCCTTGTATACCAACATTCCTCAGGATCAGGCATTGGAAGTGATACATTTTACAGTGAAAAGAAGAAGTGGGATACAAAGAATATCCATGTCTTTTATCATGCAGTTGGCTGAATTGGTACTTACCCAAAATTATTTTTTGTTTGAATCTACTTTATATTTACAGACTCATGGCATTCCTATGGGTTCACTGTTGGCCCTGACGACCGCCAATTTGTACATGGCTCATTTTGAAAGGACACATATTTACACATCGGACTGGTGGCAGGATATTACCATCTGGTGTCGTTACACAGACAACATCTTTTTCATTTGGACAGGATCGGAGGAATGGTTGAGTGCATTTTGCAAATTGATTAATACCTTAAATGAAAATCTACAGTTTATGGCACAATGGTCAGACACCAAGATGACGTTTTTGGATGTTTATATACAATATGAGGAAGGAACATTGAAAACCACGGTATTCAGAAAACCCACCGATCGGAACAATCTCCTCATGTTTCATAGCCATCACTTTCACTCATTCAAATGCGGGTTACCCACGAGTCAATTCTTCTGTAACATAAGGATATGCTCCAATATGTCAGAATATGAAATTCAAGCAGCAATACTCCGGGACAGATTTTTACAACGCGGTTATCCCAAGAAAGTTGTTAAGTAAGCCTATAAATGGGCAAAATACTTTGATAGGCAAGCGCTCCTTACGTGTAAGCCGAAAAAATAGGAACCTAATTTGGTCTGTGTATTGAAACAAACTGCAGCATTTCCAGCTTTATCAGCATCGATCAGAAGACATTGGCACATCTTGGGGATTCACAGTGTATTCTAAGAATCTCCTATGATTGTAACTTCTAGAGGAAGTAATATCAGGGATCGCCTAATACGTGCACAAGCATCACAAAAGATTTATCAGGGTGACACTGGTCATTTTAAATGTGGCCAATGTACGCATTGTACACATTGTATTGAGGGCATGACATGGACAGATCCAGTATCTGAATATAACGTTAGACATAAAACATGTACGACGTGTAATTCAGATCATGTATACGCCTTAGTTTGTGATTGCCCCAAGGTTTATATTGGGAGGACTACTTAGATTATGAGGATAAGATTAAATGAACACAAATCTCATCTGCACACACATACACTTACAGCACCCATAGTCACACATTGTGTGAAATATCATCATTCGTTTTCCCAGATAAAATGGACAATCATTGACCATGTAAGAGCATCGACATGCGGTGATAACCGCACATATTTGCTGAATCTGAGGGAAGCCTATTGGATTTTTACATTATGCACACAATCACCACAGGGATTAAATGAGGAGCTTGAATGGAATAACTTACTTTGAAAGAATGAGCATTCTGAATGAATGAGTGATTTCTGCTGCTTTTAGTTCATTCAATCAAGCAATTTGGCAGCTTGGACATGATGACGTCATTTTGACGTATATCGGGATTGGTCACAATTTGAGGAAGAATGAATAGATATAAGCAGTCAGCAACCAGGGTGATTGAGGCAAAATGGTGACCGTTATTATGGCATTGAAACTTTGGTGAAACGCTGGACGATATTGACGACCTGGAAACATTGGATTACCCCCTGATAATGGAGAAACAAGGCCTTGTTGGGATATGGACATATAATAAGATCAGTTAGTGTTACTATTCTTCGGTTAACATTTAAAGATATTGTTGATGTTTTTGGAAAAAGGTTTTGAGCCTACAGTTAAAGGCAGTTAGGGCTACGGCCATAGTTACAAGATATGCTTGATTCTATATAACAAGCAGTTTTAAACATCACAATTATATAAATAAAAGTATACTTTAATACATCACACGCTAAAATATAAATATGTAAAAAACATTGGCGGGAGGAGATCGGTTAATGATTAAAATTACATACACCATTGGATGTGGTGATACATGAAATTATATGAAACCTTCCTCTTCTTTCCTTAAAAATTTTTCTCCTTAAAAATTTCTTTTTTCAGTTCAATCTGGATACATACAGATAAATTAATGATTTCATACCCTTGGTATACTAGTTGATTTGTATCAACATATTGATCGATGATTTGAAGATCAACTAGGGAGGTGATATTTTGTGTTATTCAGATTAAGTATTTATATCCCTCTATAGAATATAGATAGTGCATCGTTATTTGATATATTCAATGGCTATTTATAGCACAGAGACCCATCCCAAAAAAAGCATGGCCCAAAAGCTGAGGAGGTACAAGATATGCAAAAACCCATCTATAAAATCCCATCCTGACCATTGGGAAAATTAATATTTTTATGATTTTTTAAATCATTGATTCCAATTTTTAAGCTTAGGTAAACCTTTATTATTTGAACACCACCTTTGGACTCTGAGCCTCTTTACTCTAGTGTACCTTTGGATTTTCAAAACTCTCACTGTGAATATTGGGCTACATGTGAGAGTGAATGTGTACCTCGGTTGCCCACCACAACAACTTGGGCCCCAGGGTCTTAGCCTTCTCCCTGCCAGAGACCCCTGGCCCCCAGAGCTGAAACTGGGAAAGAGTGTTTTTGTGGATCTGGTGAGAGTGAAGACAGCCCTGCTACTCTGCTGTGACCCTTTGATTAGATGGCCCAAACAAAGAGAGGGTTACATTGTAAGCATTTTTTTTTTTTAAATAAGGTTTATTGAATTTTACAAGAGGTATATCAAAGATCATCAAAAAATAGAATGGTAATATGTCGCAGGACAATACAAAACATTTTAACAATCAAATGCATAACTCAAGAACCGTAGTACAAAAGACCTCTTCATTGCCCCCCTCTCTCCTAACCTCCCTACTTGCACCAAAGCCGGGAGAAACACACAGAAGTTGGGCGTGTGCACTCCACACAGATCTTAAAAAGTGTGCAACAGCATACGCATTTCCCAGTACACGCACAAAAATCTTTTTGCAAAAATGGGGCAGGGTGTGGTCTGGGTGGGCCATGGGAATTCCTAGATTTCTCAATTAAATCTGCATGTAAGTATTTAAGTACACAAGTGTGCATTGGGGTCCCCTAATGTGTAACTTTACTTCTGCTATAGATGGCGTGTAAGTCCTAAAATAAAAAATAAACCTAAAAAGATTAGTGGGGCTTTAAGGTTTGGGGCTAAGAAGGTAAAGGTAGTTAACTAGGAGGGTTAGAATGTCCAATCCTTTACCTGCACAAACCAGGGAAATTGGTAATTGTATCAGCACACATGTCTACTAAAAAAAACCCACTTACACGGTAGAGGCAGCATTTGCATCCATATGTGCACATCCATATAAAATTGTGTGCACGTTTGTGCATACAGCCTATTTTATACCATGCACACATATGCACATATAATATGGTCGCGACCTTTGGCGCAAACCAAAGTTACCATGCCTGTTTTTATCAGTGGGCCAAGTTATTTATATATTGGGACCATTTTCTATTCTTATAGCCAGTCTTTGTTATTAGTAATTTGTGATCAGATTAATGTTTGCTTTGATTGTATCTGTCTATGTTTTTGTTTTTTGTTTTTTTAATTTAATTGTAATGTTTTGTTCTATTGTAACTGCTTAATATTAAGCCAGTTCTTGGAATTAAAATTTTTGTTGATTAGCATATTTCATACAAGTAAAGGCAATTTTCAAATTGTATACCTAAGTGTAAAATCCATGTGTACCTTGTACCAAATTTTCAAAAGGAAATTATGTGCATATCTTCCTTTTGAAAATTGTACATAAATAATGAAGGACCCACAGACTTTTCACCTGCTTTTTCTGCATACAAAATGTCAAAGGAAAATAACATGCTTTTGACTGCAGGTATTCCTGGATTCACAAGGCTTCCAGAATTCCCTAAGTGAACTTTTACTGCTTAATATATTTTTGAGCCTAGTATAGAACTTGTGTATAATTGCATAATTGTGGGCCTTGGTTTTTAGGATTGGGCAGATTTTAACTGAAACCAAAAAGTGTGCAATCTAAACTGCTTTTCTGGGTCTGATTAGCCATTGTCAGATTAGCCATTGTTTGCAGTTCTTCCTGTGAGAAGCAGCTAGAAGCTATCTGAAAATATTTCCTTATTTATATCTGGGCTAAGTATATTTATTGGCTGATTTTTGTAATAGTTTGTGCTTTTTTTTGGGGGGGGGGAGGGGGTAGGATATTTTACTTATGATCAAAAGTCCTAAAGTGTATATTGGGGCTGAAAAAGAAAAAAAAATTCATAATTTTTACCAGTGTGTCTAAGGAGAGGGGATCTTTGTAGATTTTATTAGTCTAGAGACCAGCATTTGGGAGCAGACATTAGCCACTGTTTGTAGTTCGTCCTGTCAGGCCGATACAGTAAAGCGCGGCCGCGGTTACCCTGTTTCTAACCCGCTTTCCACTCACAATTTGGCCGCGTAAGTCTAACCCGCGATTCACTATCCATTTTTACCAATCTTTACAGCTTCTTTAAATCGACGCATATCCCCTTCCGCCCGCGGCATGTATATGATATGTAAACGATTGGATTAGCTATTCCTTCCCATACAGTAACGTGCGGCCCGATTATCGCCTTTTTAACCCACTGCTTTGCCGCGTCTTTAACCCGCTAATTTACTGCCTACCCTGACCCTGGTGTTAGAGGGATGTGACAGCAATAGGCAGGCTCCGGTCAAATAAGTGGGTGGGTTGGAGCAAGCGAGTAACATGGTGTGGCCTGGTTCTCCTACGCTCGGGCCTGGTCCTCCTACACTCGGGCATCGGGGATTGCCAGTCCTCTCTCCCCCCCTCCCGAAGCAAGGCGCAGGGCAAAAATCGACTGGACATGTTATTAATACAAATAGAAATTGTAACAAAAGTAAACTTACTGCATGCTTCCAGCAGCCCCGGTCCTCTCTCCCCTCCTCCCGAGGCGCCCACCGCGGCTCTCCTGCTTCCCGGGGGCAGCCGGCAGCGAAAGCGGCTTCCAGCAGCCTCGCCAGCGAAGGTGCATGAATGCACGTCCAATTTGGGTGCTCAAGCAGTGAAGGTGCATGAGCGCACGCCGTGACCTGAGCGCCTGGATGGACGTCCGAGGTCACGGCATGCGCTCATGCGCCTTCGTTGCTTAAGCGCCCAAATTGGACGTGCGTTCATGCATCTCCCCTCCTCCTGAGGTGCCCACTGCAGTTCCCCTGCCTCCCGGGGGCAGCCGGTGGTGAAAGTGGCTTCCAGTAGCCCCACTGGCGAAGGTGCATGAACGCACGTCCAATTTGGGCGCTCAAGCAGCGAAGGCGCATGAGCGCATGCCGTGATCTCGGACGTCCATCTGGGCACTCAGGTCATGGCATGCGCTCATGCGCCTTCGCTGCTTGAGCACCCAAATTGGACGTGCGTTCATGCACCTTCGCCAGTGGGGCTGCTGGAAACCGCTTTCGCTGCCGGCTGCCCCCGGGAAGCAGGGGAGCCGCGGTGGGTGCCTTGGGAGGAGGGGAGAGAGGACTGGGGCTGCTGGAAGCATGCAGTAAGTTTACTTTTGTTACAATTTCTATTTGCTTTAATAACATGTTGGGTCGATTTTCGCCATGCGCCTTGCTTTGGGAGGGGGGGAGAGAGGACTGGCAATCCCCGATGCCCGAGCGTAGGAGAACCATCCACTTCCTGGTACCTGTCATTTCAAATGTCATTTGAAATGACATTTGAAATGACAGGTACCAGCGCACCCAGGATACTGTATAGGCGCTGTATAGCGCTCTATACAGTAAAATGGATTGTGCTTCATGGATGCACTTTGGACGCGGCTTGCATTTGCATGCCATTTAAATACTGTATCAAGCGGTATGTGATCCGAAATGTGCGCGCGGCAAACGAGCGGGCACCTGGCACTGCCGCACTTTTTCTTACGCGCCCTTAATGTATTGGCCTGTGTGAGAGGCAGCTACAAGGTATCTGAAAAAAATATATATATTTATTTCCTGCAAGTAATCTCAACTGTTTAGTTCCCTCCCTCCATTCCCCTCTACCCACCCACTCCTGAGTTTACTTTTCTTTAATAGTCTTCCCTAGACTCCTAGATAATTAGCTTCAATTACTTCATCTCTCATTACATAGTAGATAATTACAGCTCAGAAAATAATAACTTAAATTGTCATTTTGCTTATAAAAATTGGTTTTCATATTCTACCTATTAATCTTTACTGGCTAACACTAATACTTTTAGTTTTTATTTCAAATATCTAATAAAAATCTTTGCTAGAGCCTAATTTTACCTTATCAATATGATTTTAAGGAATTAGTGATAATTTAACAAAATGTCTATCATTCAGTGCAACAATTGAGGTGCTTATGTCCCAAGGCCTATCATTTGGAGAATCAAAGGTTGTTCTTTTTGCTTTCAGTTGTCTGCAATTAAAATGGAGCTGATTCATCTAAGGGAAGAATTGTGCAGGTTTCAATTAACCACCTCTTCCTTGAACCATCAAGTATCTCTCACCCATATCTCACAGAGGTTTCAGAAACCCAGAAAAAATAGTTTACAGTGGGCTCTGGTAGAACAAGACATGTGACAAAAAGACATCCACCTTCCCCAACTTTACAGGATCCTGTGCATTAACTCCACTCCCACACAGATGTCAAACATCCAGGATTCAAAAACCAAGGATCAATTGAATAACAGTGGGTTCTGGAAGAATAAGGCATGCGATAAAGAGATACCCACTTTCCCCACTGTTACCCCTACATAATGCTTTTTCTGCCTTGGAGAATGAAGAAACCTCAGCAATAGATTTTGGAAATAATTTCTAAAAGTGAACTCCTCCAATGCACCCAGAAGGGCTTCAAGAGAATCAAATATCATAAAAGCAAGCTGCTTCTGCTGCGAGACTCAATCATCAGGGGAACCAATTTGGGAGCACATTTTGAATGCCTTCTAGGATCCTCAGCTAGTAGAAATGCAAACCAGTTAGTCCAAGTCATTGAAAAAGAAAGTAGGGACTTTGATATCAGTGTTATCAAACATTTGGGGACCAATTACCTCAATAGAAATGATTTCCATGAAGTACAAAAATATTTCTAAAATTTAGGAAAGATGATAAGACACACTGCAAAAACTATTGGCTTTTTGGGAGTATTACCTTTTCGTGGAAAGGGAAATGAGAAGCTATGCCATATAGATAATCTCAATTCCTGGCTCAAAACCTGGTGTACAGAAAGTGATTTTGGATACATTGGAGGCTAAAGACATATATGGATTAGAAAAAAGGCTATATGGTAAGGATGGCCTACATTTGTCTGTAGCAGGAAGGAGGATGCTTAGTGAGAAATTCATATCATATATTACCAGACATTTAAACTAAAGAATGGGGGAGGTCACGTGATGCGGTGAGCGAGGCAAGACGTGCCTAAGAGGGCTCCGGGTGCCACGCACTGCAAAAATCTGTTTTTAAACCTGCAAACCGCGGATTCTCTACTGGAACACGGCGCTTCGGGTCTACCTACATGTCCATAACGAATTACATGCAGCGTTCACCAGCGGGAATGCCTCTCCGGGCGGGGAAAAAGGACAAAGACAAGCTGAAACCTGGTGAGGCCAAGATGGCGGCGGTACCAGCAGCGCCGTCTGTTCCTGCTCTGCCTGAGCTCACGCCGGAGGTCTCGGCACAACTCAAAACTATCTTAATGGAAGCGTTAGATGTGAAGCTGGCTACCATATCATCTCAGATGACTGAAATACACACTGCCCTTTCGGACCTTAACCCCCGGCTGGAACAAATCGAGTCGCGAGTGGGAACGTTGGAAGACGATGCTCTCACCATTTCTACTAAAGTGACGGCGCTGGAAAAGCAATTAGAGGCACAAGCAGTTAAAATCGAGGACTTGGAGAACAGGAGTAGAAGATCTAATATCTGGCTCCTGGGGTTACCTGAATCGTTGCTGGAAAAAAATCTAGGGGCTTTTCTGGAAAGTTGGCTTCCGGATGCCCTTCATCTTCCAGAGCTACTCCAAGTTCTCCGTATTGAGAGGGCCCACCGCCTTGGACAGAAACGTGATGGTGAGACTCGGCCCAGAATTGTTATCGCCAAGGTTCTTAATTATGCCCATAAGCAGGCACTATTGCAAGCCTATCGGAATGTTCCGGACCTGGCCTACGAGTCCTCCAGGGTCCGAATTTTTCAGGACTATTCGGCCAAAGTCGCAGGGCAGCGGCGGAGCTACTCTCAGATATGTTCAGCTCTATACGCCAAACAAGTCCGCTTCACTCTGCAATTTCCAGCCCGGCTTAAAATATGGCACAACAACCGCACGCACCTCTTTGAACAACCGGAGGCTGCCCAGCAATTTCTGACGCAAACTTGGCCATAGCACGGGAGGGCGGATCGGCCATTTTGTTTGAGCACAGCTTTGTTGGCGCGGAGCAGGAGCCTCCGAATAAAAAAAAAAAAAAGGGGTGAATTCCCTTTCCTTACAGTATGAAGATCGGGGTTTGCGGTGGATGGACTTTGAGCATTGCAGCGTTTCCCGCCCCCCCCCCCCCCCCCCGTGAGTGTTGTGTAAATCGACTTGGGAAATTACATTCCCCCATAAGTTATGGCGTACGGTTGCGCCTATTAGGGGAATATGCAGGGAGGATCCCTATGGAGAAAATCCACATTTGTTTTTCTTTTTTTTTTTTTCTCTGCATTCTGAGTTTTGTCTGTTGACAGTTCGGTTCTGGGCCTTTACCCGGTTTTTTTGTCTTTCCGTGTTTTGCTGAGCCCAGATTTCTCTCAGGACTGGAACGTTTTGGGTTATGGGACCCTGCCTGGCTTCAGACCGGACTCGCCCAGCCTGGGGATGGCGCGCCTGCCAAGCATTGTCTGCACTTGTTCTCGTTGCAGGACGGTCATGATGACGCGGTGATTATAGGACCCCACACGGAGAGGAAGCGTGGCACCCACCCGCATCAATACGTGACTCTTTCCCCATTCAAGGGGATTAGGAGGGGCAAGGACTTGACGGGTGGTATTGGGGATGAGAAGGGGAGGTTGGGGGGAGGGGAGGGGAGGGGTGGAATGGGTGTGGGTGGGAGAGTTGAATGTTTGTGTAAGTGGGGGGGGGTATGTGTCTTGGGCTTCTTTTTGTAGATACGACGTACTCAGGGCTACGTTATTACTCTATTCCCAGAGGTTGGGGACTGCATCTCAGTGTTTTTGTGTTTCTGGTAGGAGTCCAGGCCATGAGCAGGTCCAGCTACATAGTAGCGGGGATGGTGGGCTTTCCAATTCCAGGTCAGGGGATGGGTCACGTCCGGATACACGAGTCTGTCTTTCTTCCTAATGGGTGATATTACAAAAATAGTATCATGGAACGTGAATGGGATGGGCTCGCCAATTAAGAGGTATAAGATCTTGCAACAACTTAAAAAATGCAATCCCACGGTCGCCTGCCTCCAGGAAACTCATTTGAATGCTAGCGAGAGTCAAAAATTACAGAAAAATTGGGTAGGCACCTGCTATTTTTCGCCAGCCAAGGGAAAAAAGGGAGGAGTGGCGATCCTGGTCCACAAATCTGCTTCATGTACAATTTCTCACACTGTACAAGATCCTGAGGGGAGACTAGTCATGGTTGTAGGGAATATTAATGGTCAACAATTCACGATCTGCTGTATATATGCACCCAATACGTACTCCCATGCCTTTTACACATATGTGTTAACGCAAATAGTGACCCATGCCCAAGGTTACATAGTAGTGGCGGGAGATTTCAACTTTACCCATGATCCCCAAATGGATAGGTCGCCTCCGGGACTTGCCCCTAGAGGGCATGCTGAGAAGGGAGCAGCTTTTTTATGTCAGGAACTATCTTTGCTAGATTCGTGGCGCACACTACACCCCACAGAGCGAGATTATACACATGTCTCGCGGGCGCATGTCGCCTTATCAAGAATAGATTACATACTGACACCGCAAGAAGGATTTCAGGCTCTTATTAAGGCAGCCATCGGTTCCCCAGCGATCTCAGACCACGCGCTGATCTGGGTTGAATTACGGTTTCACACTAAGGAACCTAATGAAAAGTTTTGGCGGTTCCCCAGTTTTCTGCATGAAGACCCAGACTTTAAAGAGTTCCTCTCCCAAAAGTGGAACGAATTTGATCTAAACAATCACTTACATAAAGACACTCCTCAACTGTTTTGGGAGACCGCCAAGGCCGTAGTTAGAGGCGAAATTATTTCCTATATGGCCTCCAGGTCTAAACAACTAAATCATAAAATATTACAGTTCGAAACTCAATTACGTACGCATAGGCAACACATGTCCTCTCATCCAACACAGGCCCAACATAAGGCGTATTTTAATATATTGAGGGATCTCAATTGCGCTTTACATCAAAGGGCCCAACAGGCGTTTCAGACGGCCGAAAAGAATTTCTTTAAATTTGGCAATAAAGCGGGTAAATATTTGGCCTCGTTGGTACGGGCTCATAGGGGTAAAACTTTTATTCCCAAAATGAAAAAGACGGATGGGACCTTGGTCACTTCTCGTAGGGCTATTTGTGAGGCCTTCCGAGTGTTTTATGAATCCCTTTATACAGATGATGTGCCTGGGGGGGCCAGGGAGGAAGCGGATTTCTTCCAGGATCTGCATTTGCCGTTACTCTCGGCTTCCCAAGTGGCATTTCTTAACAGACCTATTATACCGTTAGAAGTATCCAATGTCATCGCCACCAGTAAGAGGGGCAGGGCCCCTGGCCCGGATGGCTTTTCATTTGATTTTTACAAACTCTTATAGTTACAGGTGGTTACTCCTCTTACCGATTTCTTTAATGATGCCGTGCAAAAGGAATCTCTCCCACCTCATTTCAATACCGCTTATATTACGGTTCTTCCCAAGCCGGGAAAGGATCCTCAGCAACCAGCCTCTTATCGTCCAATATCACTTTTAAATTGTGACCTAAAAATCTTGGCCAAAATTCTAACAGATAGATTGGGGCATTTTTTACCAGCACTTATTTCAAAACATCAAGTGGGGTTTGTTAAGAATAGGCCAGCCTGCACCCATATCGTTCGCCTGATCACTGCTATGGCTACATCACTCCATACCAAGACCCCTGCATTAGCCATAGGATTCGATTCCGAAAAGGCGTTCGATAGGGTCTCATGGCCTTATATGTTTTCCTGCCTTCAGAGATATGGTCTGCGAGGTAGCTTTCTGACCTACATATCACTCCTTTACAGTAATCCTGAGTCCCATATTGTGGCCAATGGTTACAAATCGGAGGCAGTACACATACGGAGGGGGGTCCGGCAGGGATGCCCCCTTTCACCTTTACTGTATATCCTAGCCATTGACCCGCTACTTAGAAAAATTGCACAATCCCCGGATATTAGAGGGATGGGATCTCTTGACCATGAGTTCAAGATAGCAGCATTCGCTGATGATATACTGGTCTACCTTACAAACCCTCACCACTCCTTACGGTTACTTTTAGATATTCAAACGGCATATGGTACATTTGCAGGGCTACGGGTAAATCAGGATAAATCTGAGGTTCTGGATGTCGGTGGGCACGTGAGGGGTGCGTGGGTGGGAACGTTTCCGCTTAAATGGGTTCATGGCACCATGAAATATCTGGGTATTCGTATTCCTCCCACCTTGTCTGACCTTTATCAGGAGAATGTGGACCCGCTTCTCCGCAACACGAGAAGCATTCTGGAAAGATGGCAGTCCCTTCCGCTATCCCTCTCCGGCAGAATACACTTATATAAAATGATGGTCTTACCCAAATGGATCTATATTTTTCAAATGTTACCAGTATGGCTTTCTCAGAAGCATCGTAAGGAACTCCATGCGATCTTGCGAAAATTTTTATGGGTTGGCAAACGAGCGCGTATCGCGTTGAGTTCCTTGATGAATCCGTTTGAGAAAGGTGGCCTGAATTGCCCAGATATTCAGGCTTATAATTTGGCGGCCTTGCTGCGACATCTCAAGGATATGCTTGAACACACCACTTATTATACACCGCTGGTAGACCTTCAGCACTGGCTGGGGGTTCGCTCTTTCAATACGTTGGTTCAGTTGCCAACAGCCCACCTTTCCCCTTTGGTAGCGGCACAACCGTGGATACAATCCTGCCGTCGAGCGTGGGTTTTCCTGTGTAAGAAATTTTGCCTCTCCTCTAGGGTAACGGCCTTCTTGGATATCTGTGACCATCCTTTATTCCCACCAGCGCACTCGTTCTCTGTTTTTCATAAATGGAAGAGTAAGGGACTGCGGTGGGTGTATCAATGTTACTCCCAGAGTACTGGATTTTTATACGCCTTTCCGGACCTACAGGCGACATATGACCTACCCAATACAGACCAGTTCGCATATTATCAACTGCGGCACTTCTTGGGCGTACAGGGGAAGCTTTTTGAGCCTTCTGCTTCCTTTTGGGCTTTACATAAGCTAGTCGGTGCCAGAAAGCTTAATAGGCCGACCATAGCAACTTACAGACAGGCGCTGCAAGCGGTAACAGACGCAGGAGATATTGTCTCTCTCCACAAGAAATGGGAGGCCTGGCCCCAGTTTTCGTTGCCCCTCTCAGTTTTTTCAAAGTGTTTTAAGGCTATATCCACTTGGTCTGAAAGCATTCTGTATAGAGAGCTGCAATATAAATTCCTACGGTATTACTATATGCCTCCAACCCGGGCCTTCCTAGCTGGGGTTAGCACATCCCCTACCTGCCTGAAATGTAAACTAAGCGAAGGTTCCTACCCTCATTGTTTTTGGTCTTGCCCAGTGATATATGCTTTCTGGTCACAGGTCATTCAAACTTGCGGTCAGCTCTTACAAAGAGACCTGCCGATGAACCCTATGTGGTGGTTGTTCGGGGTGGCGCCAACACGCTTATCTAAGCAATTGATGGCTGAACATAACTTTATTTGTAGGGCTGGACTGATAGCCAAGAAGATAATCCTTACGGGATGGGTGGGTGAAGACGCACCCAGATAGAACCATTGGTTCACCTTACATTAAACTGTACACTTTGGAGTTTTGCAGTGCCCGACAAACCTCGGCAAAGCGTAGGTTGGACGTTGAAACCATTTGGAAGCCCTTAAATACATATCTGAGGCCTACCGTAGGTTCCTCTTCATAGCATCTTCTCACGACCAGGAACATACGCCTCTCTAAGGCTTAGTAGTAACTAAGTACAGGTAGCCTCAAGAGCGAGATTGATGTTGCTCTGTACAAGACACATACCGGGGTGGAGGGGGTGGGGGGGATTGGGGTTCTTAAGGGAGGGGAGGGGTAGGCTGGCAGAGGATTGCCCGGGTTGTTCTTACGTCCCCACCTTATACTTTTGACAATCCTACATATGGGACGAGTAGGGATGAGCTGAGGGTTGACTTTTCTACAGACAGACAGGTGATTTTTATGTTGGGGTTTGTTTATTCCTTCCTTTTCTTTCCACTGATGTGCTCTACTTAGGCTAATTATGTAGTGCAAAGGTAATCTATCTTATTTTATCTGTATGTGTTCACTGTCCTGGACAAGGACTGCCGGCACATATTAGTGGCGGATTATATGATGTTCTGGCTGTAATTATTATACTTTCCATGTATCGTTTGCCATGTCTAAGATGTTTGGAAAAATGCAATAAACATATTATACAAAAAAAAACTAAAACTAAAGAATGGGGGTGGCAGGAGATGGCCAATGAAATTGACATGTCACCCCCAAGCAATACAGGAAGTGGGAGGAGAAAATAAAATCAATCAGCTCAAAAAAGCAGAAAGGTGTCTAGGAAGTGCAACAAATCAAGGGAGAAAAATTGGAAAGCTATCACTACAAATGATCATAGTTTGGCCAATAAAATCCAAGACCTGCAGCCCTAAGGGTGAGGCAGACTTTGTTGCTATTACAGAGATATGGTTCATGGATTCTCATGATTGGGGTCATAGCGGGCTATAACTTAAGGAAAGACAGAGAGGACAGAAAAGTAGAAGGAGTAGCTCTTTATGTTAAAAACAATATCCAAGCAACTGAACTGCAAGGAATGTGGGGTAGAGAAGAAGCATTAAGGGGCATTCTAAAAAAAGATGATGGTGCATCAATTTTTACTGGAATGGTTAACCGGTCTTTGACTCAAATGGAAGACCAAGATAGAGATCTGGTCAAAGACACCCAAAAGGTGGGAAAGAAGGGAGGAGTGTTGATTGGAGAGTTTAATCTGCTGGACAGAGATGGAGAATCGTTCTGCAGAATCTACCAGAAGTAGAGAGATAGTGGATGCCCTGCAAGGGGCTCTGTTCAAACAAATGGTAATGGAACCCACGAAGGAGGGAGTTATACTCGACCTAGTGCTCACTAATGTGGATAATGCCTCTAATGTTCAGGTGGTAGCCTACCTCAGCACCAGTGATCATCATCAGTATAGTTTGATATTGCAAATAGGATACAGAGAAGTCACACAAAGATTCAAGTTTTGAATTTAAAAAATATGGACTTTGTCCAAATGATGACGTACCTGGAGGTAGAACTAGAAGAGAAAATGAGAGAGGTGGAACAACAATGGGCCAAACTAAAAGGAGCAATTACAAAGACAACAAATTATATGTTAGAAAAGTAAACAAAAGTAAGATAAATAACAAACTGATCTGGTTAACAAAGGAGGTGGCTGATAAAATAAAAGCAAAAAGAATAGGGGTAGATTTTAAAAGAAGCGCGATCAGCCTACTTTTGCTTGCGCATCAGACTCAAGCAAAAGTACGCTGGATTTTAGTAGATACGCGCGGAGCCGCGCGTATCCACTAAAATCCTGGATCGGCGCGCGCAAGGCTATCGATTTTGTATAGCCTGCGCGCGCCGAGCCGCGCTGCCTCCCCCCGTTCCCTCCAAGGCCGCTCCGATTTGGAGCGGCCTCGGAGGGAACTTTCCTTTGCCCTCCCCTCACCTTACCCTCCCTTCCCCTACCTAACCCACCCACCCGGCCCTGTCTACACCCCCCCCCCTACCTTTGTCGGGGGATTTACGCCTCCCGGAGGGAGACGTAAATCCCCGCGCGCCAGCGGGCCTGCTGCGCGCCGGGCCGCGACCTGGGGGCGGGTACGGAGGGCGCGGCCACGCCCCCGGGCCGTAGCCACGCCCATACCCGCCCCCAAAACGCTGCCGACACGCCCCCGGAACGCCGCGACGACCGGGCCCGCCCCCCGACACGCCCCCGACACGCCCCCCCTCCGAGAACCCCGGGACTTACGCGAGTCCCGGGGCTCTGCGCGCGCCGGGAGGCCTATGTAAAATAGGCTTCCCGGCGCGCAGGGCCCTGCTCGCGTAAATCCGCCCGGTTTTGGGCGGATTTACGCGAGCAGGGCTCTGAAAATCCGCCCCATAGCGTTCAAGAAATATAAAGGATTTATTTATTTGAAACTTTTTATATACCGGCATTAGTAAGCATACATCATACCGGTTCACATTGTAACTGAAAGGCTGAAATTACAATCAACGGGGAGGGGAAACAGGGAGGAATATACATAGAGCAGAGGGCAATGAAATTAAAGCAATAAAACTGTAACAGGCTATTTACAGGTCTATATATAAATAAAGGCTTAAACAGGTTACTTACAGGAGTCTATATATAATAAGATCCCAAAAAGAGGAACACAGGGAACAATATCTGGTGAAACTGAGGAAAATGAAGAAAGAAAGCAAAAAAACAAAACATTAGATGGAAGAAAGGATTGCCAAAGAGGTAAAATGAGGTGACAAAACATTTTTTTTCAAATATATCAGAGAAAGGAGAAAGGTCCAAAGTAGTATTATGAAATTGAAAGTTGAAAAAGATCAATGTGTGGAGAGAGATAAAGAAATGGCCAAATTATTAAACAAATACTTCAGTTCGGTGTTCACTAAAGAAGACCTAGGAGAAGGACCATCACTAGTTAACAAGACTGTAGATTGGGGGTGGAGTAGACAAAACTCTATTTACAGAAGAGAATATAAGGGAATAGCTAGGAAAACTGAAATTCAACAATGTCACGTGGCCAGTTGAAGTACTGAGAGATGTGTAGTACTGAAGGCAGCTGAGAGATGTGCTGGCAAGTCCGCTGAAGGACTTGTTCAATAGATCCTGGGAAATGGGAGTGGTTCCACAAGATTGAAGAAGAGCGGTGGTGGTCCCGTTTCGCAGGAGAGGGAATAGAGAGGAGACTGAAAATTACAGGCCGGTAGCTTCACCTCAGTGGTGGGAAAAATAATGGAGACTCTGCTGAAGGATAGAATAGTGAACTATCTACAATCCGATGGGGTGCTTGACCCGAGGCAGCATGGATTCACCAGAGGAAGGTCCTGTCAGACAAATCTGAATGACTTTTTTGTTTGAATGACTAGAGATTTGGATCAGGGAAGAGCGCTTGATGTGATTTATTTGGATTTTAGTAAAGCTTTTGATACGGTCCCGCATAGGAGACTCATGAACAAAATCAGAAGCTTGGGAGTGGGTGCCAAGGTAGTAGCATAGATTGAAAATGGTTGTCTGACAGGAGACTCATGTAATGGTAAATGGAACCTACTCTGAAGAAAGAATGGTGTTAAGTGGAGTGCCACAGGGATCGGTTTTGGGATCGATTCTGTTGAATATATATGTGAATGACCTGGCCAAAAGGATCAAAGGTAAGGGTTGTCTATATGCAGATGATAATTAGATCTGCAACAAAGTAGACATGTCTGAAGGAGTAGAGAGAATGAAAAGTGATTAAAAAAATCTTGTAGAGGTTGAAGACTTGGCAGCTGGATTCAATGCCAAGAATTTCAGAGTCATGCATCTAGGGTGTGGCAATCCAAAAGAGTTTTATGTGATGGACGGTGAAAGACTAATGCACGTGGACTGGGAGAGGAACCTTGGTGTGATAGTGTCTGAGGATCTGAAGATGGAGCAGCAGTGTGAAAAGGCAATAGCTAAAGCCAGAAGAATGTCGGTCAGCATAGAGAGAGGAATAACTAGTAAGAAAAAAGAGGGGATAATGCCCTTGTAATGGTCCTTGGTGAGGCCTCACCTGGAGTATTGCATTCAATACTGGTGTTCGTATCCAAAAAGGATAAAGTCAGGATAGAAGCGGTCCAAAGAAGAGCAACCAAAATGGTGAGGGGACTTATGAGGAGAGGCTGAAGGATCTGAATATGTATACCCTGGAAGAAAGGAAGTGCAGGGGAGATATGATATAGACCTTCAGATATCTGAGATGTTTTAATGATGCACAATCATCAAACCTTTTCCATTGGAAAGAAATCAATAGAACTAGGGGTCATGAAATGAAACTGCAGGGAGGACGACTCAAAACCAATGAAGGAAATATTTCTTCATGGAGAGGGTGGTGAATGCTTGGAATGCTCTTCCAGAAGAAGTGGTGAAGATGAAAACAGTCAAGGAATTCAAAGGGGCATGGGCTAAACACAATGGATCCCTAAAGGCTAGAGGATGGAAATAAAGAAGAGAGTGCATGGGGGTAACTGGGGGTATATTGCTGGTGTGGCAGTTGTTACCCTTAACAATTAAGCCTTGATACTATTAATCCATCTCCATCATTGCTCTCTGTTTCAATGGCAGTGAGAAAGGGAGAATTGGATTCTGACAGTAACCAATAAGGGTTCCGACTTTTATGGTTTGGGGAACAAATAAACATGGAGATAACTAGCTGATGCAGCAGTTACTACCCTTAATCACTAAGCCAGATACTTTTGATGCAACTTCAACATTTCTCTCTACTGTCACAGCAACAGTTTAGTGAAATTGGATTAAAACAGCATTCAAGGGCCATGACTTTTATGGTCTGGTAAACTGATGAGCATGGGGGTAACCTGCACAGTGCAGCAGATACTGATATAAGCTTGCAGGGCAGACTGGGTGGATCATTTGGGCCTTTTCTGCCATCATTTCCATGTGTCTAAGTTGTATTTATATGCATAGACTTGAAAATACAATCTATACATGTTTTCTGATTCTCCCTAAAACACACTCTTGGGACTGGCTCACTGTGGCTAAAAGGACACATGCTATGGCGTAAGAATGGCTAAAATTTGATTAAAAGAGCACATATATGTTTAGCTGAATTGACTGAGGGCAATTTAGCCCAGTAAAGAGCTATTTACTTGCATAAATGGCTTTCAATATTGTCCTTAGTAGTAATAAATAAAGGCTTTTAATGTGTTTATGTATTAATTCTGGGAGAATAAAAGGTTCCAAATGTGATTCTTGTTACTTAAGTAATGGTAACACATAGAAAACACAGACCACTTTTGAAGTTGTACATTTTATGTGGCTTTACAGTTTTAGAAAGAAAACTGTCAAGTTTCTAGACAGGAGAATCAGAATTCTTCCACTATTAAATTCACGGAAAAATGTCACCTTAACTATAATTTTCTTCTTTTCCAAGAGAATCACTCTTTAGTTACTCATATCTTTTCCCCATGGTCAGGTTGGCTGTACTGTATCTCCAAACATTTGTAAGTACTGTATGCTTTGACATATCCTGAAGTCATGCATTAGCACCTTCTCATTCAGCAAAGGGTGAGAACAGATATCTTTTGGCAGCTGACAGCAGGGAGCAGGCGGAAAGGAGCTGGAAAACTAGGATACTGTAGTGGCTTAGTGGCTAGCATGGCTAATGCAGCAGCTGTGAATAACCTCATTTTACATCCCATCCACCAACAGATGCCTCACTGTCATTGTTATGTCCTCAAGCTACCCGACTAGACAATTTGTGCATCACAACTGAGTCACCAAGGTGGCAATCAAACCTTTTCACAGTTCAAAATTGTTGATGTGTTCACTGAGAGAAGCATGCATATACAGTATGTGTGTATGAGAGACAGAGTGAAAGAAAAAAAGGGGGGGAAAGGCATTCAATAGAGGGAGGGGGGATGAGGGGGAAAGGGAGAGAAAGAGAAAAATTGTCAAGGTTACCTTGTTTTGCCAGAACAAATGGAAGGGCAAATTAACTGCTGGATCTGTTTGGTCATTTGAAGCTCTGAGAAGGAGGCAGCCCCATTCTACTCAAGCAGACATACATATCACTTTGAAAGATTAAAAAATGAAGAATGCAGTGATCTGTCTTGTATGTAAGCTCTACTTGGTGGAAAGAATGTTAATAAATATACCAGGAGACTGCAGAGTTTGCCAGTATAAATAATGTGTCATTTCAAAGTCTGTCAGTAAGTAACATTGAATTTTTTACCGTAAAAAATATAATCCTGTAGTAAATTGGAACATTAGCCAAGCATTGAGAAATATTAATTAGACACAACTCACTTCTTTCTGAAATTTTTAATATATGAATTATATAAAACCAGCGATTTTGGATATTTTTATTTTTAAAACAAACTATGTGGTAATTGTTAATGGTTTGAAAGTGGAGTAAAAATATCCTGCTGAGGAGCCTTGTTAGTGAGCTGTTTAATGTCTGTTAGGTGCATAGTATGGGAAAGCTAATCTATTACAATACTTTGTAATGATAATAAGCTAGAATGAACAAGTAGCCTAGGGTAAAGATGGTAACAGTCACCTTTAAACAGAAAGAGCATAGCAAGTAATTCTACATTTTTACAGTAGACTGATGACAACATTCACTTTGACTTTGAACTTTCTTTGACTATCACCTTTTCACAATTCTGCATATCAATCAGGCACTTACATTTCAAGCATGATATCTATAGAATAATGAAGTAATCCCCTTATATGATCCTTATACATAGGTGTCCTGTTTATATGTAAATGCATTTGTTTCCCTGTGTTAGAAAAGGGTGTTATTAAGATTCTAATATTGAGTAAAACGTCTAAGCATCACAGCATGGCAGTGACTAGGAATATTGATGGAGTGAGCTCTGAAGGGTACAATACATGCAAGAGTGTGAGATGAATTAAACTAAACTGCTTTAACTTTGCTCCTTATGCTACAGAAGTGCACACTGCAGCATGGTGTAAAGCCCTCAGTAATAATGGACCCTTGGTGCTGTGATGTAGTTGACTTGGCCCAGCAAGCAATCCGCTAGGCCCACACCAACAGCTAGTAGACTAGCCAGGAGGTGGGACCGACTGGAGCTTTGCCTGTACCAATCACCTTTTCCACAGGTTGAGCCCTTGGAATTTGGTGGCTGGCAAGACTTAGGTAGTTCTCTAGGGCAATCCAAGGTATGGAGTCGAAAGCCAGATGAAGGGCAGGGCAAGCAGGAGACAGTGGATATGGAAGATGAGCTAAAGATCAGGGCAGGCAGAAGACAATAGATACTGAAAATGAGCCAGAGGTCAGGGCAGGTAGCAGCAAGATAAGGTCAGGTCCAAAGCAGGGGTAGGTTCCAGGTGGCAATCCAGGTTCTGGCAGAGGTTGGAATCCAAGAAGGCAGGCCAAAGAGAACAAGACAAAGACAAGGATCAAGACAAGACAAGATAAGACTCGGGCTAAGACAAAAAAGGACACTGGAATGTGGAACCACAGGAGCAGGAACACTGGAGCACAAGAACAGGACAGGAACAGGAACAAGGCAATGCACTCTGAAGGAAGAAGACCTCCAGGATACCAGTTGCTGAGGAGTCAGATGCTTCTTTGATGGAGCCTTTAATAATAAAGTGTCAGGGTTGTCATCAGAGGGCATTGTGGCTGTCATCCTGCCATGGGTACTAGGGGTGTGCATTCGTTTTGACCGCATATGTAAAACGCAACTTATTTTTTTTTTTAACTTAAAAAAGTGATGAGGCGAAAACGATCGGATTTCCAACTTATTCAACATAGCTATGTTGAATACGTTGGAAATCGCGATTGTTGATCCTAAATAAAAATTTAAACCCCTCACCCTCCTTAATCCCCCCCCAAGACTTACCAAAACTCCCTGGTGGTCCAGCGGGGAGTCAGGACGCCATTTCTGTATTCCTTTGCGAGGAGTACGTGACGTCGGCGTCACGTTGGAGTGACGCGGACGTCACGTGCTCCTCGTCACGTGGTCAGGAGGCCCCCCCAAGCTGGCCAAAAGTTCCGGTTGGGTCCAATGAGGGTCCCGGAGCGAACGCGCGGGGAATCACGTGACGTCCGCGTCACTCCGACGTGACGCCGACGTCACGTGCTCCTCGCAAAGGAATACAGGAATGGTGTCCTGACTCTCCGCTGGACCACCAGGGAGTTTTGGTAAGTCTTGGGGGGGGGATTAAGGAGGGTGAGGGGTTTAAATTTTTATTTAGGGAATCAGTGCACGTATGGACATAGACTCAACTTATGGAATTCTACATATGTCCATATTGACCGAAATTGACACCCCCTTTCGACTTATGGACTTATGAACATAAACTTTTTGTCTGCACATCCCTAATGGGTACTTTAAGACTAAAGGCATCGGGCATGTGTGCACCTAGAGGACTCCAAGGGGAGCAGTAGCAGGGTAGTATATGAGCACACAGGGGCAACATTCACAGGCTGGGTCGGCGACCCGGCCACAAGGAGAATCTTACGGAATTGGGGGTGAGTGAGACGGCTTGCAGAATCATCCCTAGAACTGCCAACTACTGGGCAATTTTCAAAACAATGTAGCCAAGTAAACTGGTTGTCTGAAAATTGTCTTCACTCAGTCTGGCTAAGTGAATGCATCACAATTCCATAGTGTCACACTGTTGGCCAGACTAAGCTTATATATAGTACAACCTTTCTTGTCCATCAAAGGACCTTTCAATGTGGTTTATAATAATTTAAAAAAATACATAGTCAAGAGCCATATAAAATGCATAATACATAATAAAATGCTTTCTAAAATGCATAATCAAATAAATCTTAAAAATATATGCCATATATATGCATTATAATATGTTACTGCACATATTTAGCACACATGTTTTATAATTCTAGAGGTATAGTAGGTTTTGTGTTTACATGACAATTTTGATGACCATGATAATGTTGTCCACACAACATTTAAATTAGCTACTTTGCATGATTTGTATATTAGCACCTCATTTAAATTTTTACCACATGAATGTGCATTAACGCTAAAATCTCCATGTTAATGCAGCCACATTAACACCACATTAATATGAATTAAGTGGAGAGGCAGGAATTTATTATGTGTTAATACCTACGCTAGCATTAATGCTGTTTAATACAGAGAGAGATATTGGTAAATTTAGAGTTATGGTGGGCATTGTCAATGCACTCAATATTAGTGATATGCATTCATTTGAAACCAATAGCTAAAATGCAACATAGGAAACCATTTTTATTTTTCATTTGTGGACCTTTGAAATGAATGAAGGTTTCCCATGAATTTAAATAAAAAATAGTGTTTCATTCATTTATATTTCCTATTCAAATCTATTGAAAAGTGCTCGAATTAGAATGGTAACTAAAGCAAGCAAAACCTTCTGAGTGAGGTAGCAGCCAGGATGGAGCCAAGGCAGTAGAAGTGCAGGCTGGAAACTACAGGCCGGTTAAGCCTCATATTAATGGTGGTAAAATTAATGAAGACTATGCTGAAGGAAAGGATAGTGAACTATCTGCATTCAGGAGGGTTGCTGAACCCAAGGCAGCATGGATTCATCAGGATAAGGTCCTGTCAGACAAATGTGATAGATTTTTTTGATTGGGAGACGAAAGGATTGGATCGAGGAAAAGCGCTCTATGTGAGCTACTTGGATTTCAGCAAAGCTTTTGATATTGTCCCGCATAGGAGAGACCATATCAAATGTAAAATGAGCTTTACAATCTCTACCACACTCTATAGAGATCCTCTGTGTTTATCCCATGCTTTCTTGATTTCAGATACTGTCCTTCTCTCTGCCAGTTCTTTGAGAAAGCTATTCCATGAATCCTCCATCCTCTCTGTAGTCATTAGCTGGATGGGAAAATCTAGGGAAAGAAGAAGAGCAGTGGGCCAAAATAAAAGTGTTGTGCTGGAGGTGGACCCTTGCCCTGGTGCAGGATTGGTACGACCCTCTGGTCGGACCTAGAGAGTGCCTGCCACCAGGAGGCGGAGCACGCAAAGAGACAGAGGCTAGCTGGAGCTTCACCAGTAAAAGTCTGGGGTTTCCACAGGTTGAGCCCTTGGGTGGGCCTCTGGTGGTCTCCCGGAGAGGTAGCGGAGAGTTGTGCCCACCACAAGCAAGGGTGCTTGTCCTAGTCATGGCAGTAAGTGGAATGGCCAGAGAGGAGTAGTTTGTGATAAAGTTTCAATACTAGTTTGTAAACCCAAGGAATCTTTGTAGGATGCGGAGGCCCACTGGTTGCGGCCAATCTCGAATACCCTGGAGTTTATCAGAATCCATGGTGAAGCCTAAAAATGGAAGACTGGGTTGTTAAAAAATACACTTCACTAATTTCGCATAGAGATGATGGTCTCTGAGACGTTGGAGGACGGTTTGGACGTGGGAACGATGGAACTTTAGATCTTTGGAGAATATTAGTATGTCATCCAGATATATCATGACAAACGAGTATAAAAGGTCCCAAAAGACCTCATTCATTAAGCGCTGAAATACATCAGGGGCATTGCAAAGCCCAAAGGGCATTACTACGTATTCGTAGTGGCCGTCTCTTCTATTGAAGGCGGTCTTCCAAATGTCTTCTGGTTGGATTCATACAAGGTTGTATGCCCCTCAGAGATCCAATTTTGTAAAGATTTGTGCGTCCTGCAGACAATCAAATAGTTTGCTAATAAGTGGTAGTGGATAACAGTCCTTACGTTACTGCGTTCAACCCTCGGTAGTCTATGCAGGGTCTCAAGCTTCCATCCTTCTTCTTTACGAAGAAGAACCTGGCTCCTGCCGGGGAATTAGAGGGTCTGATGAATCCTTTGTCTAAATTCTCTTTGATGTAAGCTGACTTGGCTTGTGTTTCAGGAAGTGAAAGGGGATAGATTCTGCCCTTGGGGGGCATGGTTCCAGGTAGATGTTCTATAGGACAACTAATTTCTTGAAGTGGCTGCAGGATATAAGCATTTACTTTTGAGAATATGTCCTTGAAGTCCGAGTATTGAGCAGGTAACCCAGGAAGGATAGTAGTGTTGAGAACGGTCACAGATGGAGACACTTGTTTTAGACAGCAGTTTTGACATTGAGGGCCCCAATGAATTCATTGCAAGGATTGCTAATCAAAGTGTGGTGCATGTAACTGGAGCCAGGGAAGTCCAAGGACTACAGGGTGCATGGACCATTTCAGGATAAGGAGAGATATTTCCTCATCATTGAGGGTTCCAATGATGAGACGAATGGTTGAGGTATGGTGAGTGATATGACCGGGGAGATGGTCCCCCTGGATCGAGGCGATGCAGAGTGGTACTTCTAGTGGTTGGGCCTGTATCTGAAGAAGTTTGATGATATCTTCTATGATAAAATTTCCACTTGCCCCAGTGTCTATGAGGGCGGTGGTGGCAAAGGAGCATGTCTCCCCTAGAAGTGAGATAGGGATCAATAGTTGAGGGCCAGAAACAGTAGTGCCCAAGCTCGGGATTCCTGCCGGGCTCAAGCTTTGGAGTTTTCCTGGACGTATGGGGCTAGTTTGAAGAAGGTGTCCTGAACTGCCGCAATATAAGCAGAGGCCTGCTTTCCTGCGCCGAAAACGTTCCTCTGGTGTTAACCACCCATGATTGATTTGCTTGGGCTCCTCGGTTGGCTGAGAAGCCGGTAAGACCTTCAACGGAGGACTCACTGCACATGATAATCATGGGGCAGGAGCTCGGCGTGCCCCCACCTCCTGATGACGTAGTCGGAGACGGTAATGAATTCTACCGACCAGGGAGATCAAGTCTTCCAGAGATATGGGGATCTCACAAGTGGCCAGTTCGTCCTTAAGAGCCGGAGACAGTCCCTCAAGGTAGCGTGTCCTTAAGCAGTCTACTTGCCAACCTAGCTCAGTAGCTAGTGTTCTGAACTCTAATGTATATTCAGCAAGCAGGTGTGATTCTTGATGGAGGTGGAGTAGGTGGTGGCCAGCGACCACTTGTCGGCCTGGGTCCTCGAAGGTATGTCAGAAGATGGAGATGAACTGAGGGAGCTGGCGAAGGATGATGTCAGAACTCTCCCAAAGTGGAGAAGCCCAAGCCAAGGCCTTCCCCTCAAGGCATCAGAGGATAAATAAGAACATAAGAACATAAGAAAATACCATACTGGGTCAGACCAAGGGTATATCAAGCCCAGCATCCTGTTTCTAACAGTGGCCCATCCAGGCCATAAGAACCTGGCAAGTACCCAAAAACTAAGTCTATTCCATGTTACCATTGCTAATGGCAGTGGCTGTTCTCTAAGTGAAAATAGCAGGTAATAGATTTATTTATTTATTTAGAACTTTTCTATACCGTCGTATAGTGGAGCACCATCACAATGGTTTACAGTTAGGCACAAATATGTGGTTTCTAATTTATCCAAAGGGCGCCATTATTATACGGTTAGATAGTTCGATAATATACTCTAAATGGGAAAGGGTGTGATTACCATTTACTATTAACTTTATAATTTAATACCTAAATTGTGAGAAAATAACAAAAGTAAGCAATACTGCTTTTTCTTGGTGAATTCCTGCTTTGTGTATGTGTTATTCCGTTACCTCACAGTGAAATGCTTTTTTGAAGAGTTTTATTTCTTTCATTAGTCTTAATTCTAGTGGTAATGTGTTCCATAATAATGGTCCTGCCAAAGATAGTGCTCTCTCTCTAACTTGGGTTAACTTTGCTGTTCTGACTGAGGGTATGGTTAGTAGAGCTTTATTAGCTGATCTGAGGTTTCTTTGGGGGACATGTAGTCGTAATGCGGTGTTTAGCCAGTCCGAGTTTTCGTTGTTTATTAGCTTATGAACTGTGCATAGTGCTTTAAATTGAATTCTCTTTTCTTTGGGAGCCAGTGTAAATCTGCAAGTGTTTGGGTGATATGATCTCTTCTGCCTTTACCAGTAAGTATTCTGGCAGCTGAGTTCTGTAGTATTTGCAGTGGTCTGATAGTGGTGTATGGTAATCCTAAGAAAAGTGTGTTGCAGTAGTCTGTGCTGGCAAATATTAAAGCTTGTAGTACTGTACAAAAGTGTTCCTGATTTAATAAGGGTTTTAGTCTTCTAAGGATCATTAGTTTGGCGTAGCCTTCTCTTGTTTTTATTGATATGTGTTGCTTAAGGCTCAGTTCCGTGTCTATAATTACTCCTAGGTTTCTAGCTTTATCAGTTAAGTCTACTGTGATTTGTCATTTTTAAGTCGAATGGGATTTTGAATTCTTTCGATGTTTTTTCGTTCAAGATGTATGAATTCTGTTTTTTCATTGTTGATTACTAGTTCCATTTCTCCTCCAAGAACTTATCCAATCCTTTTTTAAACACAGCTATACTAATTGCACTAACCACATCCTCTGGCAACAAATTCCAGAGTTTAATTGTGCGTTGAGTAAAAAAGAACTTTCTCCGATTAGTTTTAAATGTGCCCCATGCTAACTTCATGGAGTGCCCCCTAGTCTTTCTACTATCTGAAAGAGTAAATAACCGATTCACATCTACCCATTCTAGACCTCTCATAATTTTAAACATCTCTATCATATCCCCCCTCAGCCGTCTCTTCTCGAAGCTGAAAAGTCCTAACCTCTTTAGTCTTTCCTCATAGGAGAGCTGTTCCATCCCCTTTATCATTTTGGTAGCCCTTCTCTGTACCTTCTCCATCGCAATTATATCTTTTTTGAGATGCGTCGACCAGAATTGTACACAGTATTCAAGGTGCGGTCTCACCATGAAGCGATACAGAGGCATTATGACATTTTCTGTTTTATTCACTATTCCCTTTCTAATAATTCCCAAAATTCTATTTGCTTTTTTGACTGCCACAGCACACTGAACCGACAATTTCAATGTGTTATCCACTATGACGCCTAGATCTCTTTCTTGGGTTGTAGCACCTAATATAGAACCCAACATTGTGTAATTATAGCATAGGTTATTTTTCCCTATATGCATCACCTTGCACTTATCCACATTACATTTTTTCTGCCATTTGGATGCCCAATTTTCTAGTCTCACAAGGTCTTCTTGCAATTTATCACAATCTGCTTGTGATTTAACTCTCTGAACAATTTTGTGTCATCTGCAAATTTGATTATCTCACTCGTCGTATTTCTTTCCAGATCATTTATAAATATATTGAAAAGTAAGGGTCCCAATACAGATCCCTGAGGCACTCCACTGTCCACTCCCTTCCACTGAGAAAATTGTCCATTTAATCCTACTCTCGTTTCCTGTCTTTTAGCCAGTTTGCAATCCACGAAAGGACATTGCCACCTATCCCATGACTTTTTACTTTTCCTAGAAGCCTCTCATGAGGAACTTTGTTAAACGCCTTCTGAAAATCCAAGTATACTACATCTACCAGTTCACCTTTATCCACGTGTTTATTAACTCCTTCAAAAAAGTGAAGCAGATTTGTGAGGCAAGACTTACCCTGGGTAAAGCCATGCTGACTTTGGTCCATTAAACCATGACTTTCTATATGTTCTGTGATTTTGATGTTTAGAACACTTTCCACTATTTTTCCTGGCACTGAAGTCAGGCTAACCGGTCTGTAACAGTCTAACTTCAGTTAGTCAGCCAGAGTGACTCACTGCTCTCTTGATTAACAAATGTTGGTCCCTATTCAAACCCAATCACACTACCTCAACACCTTTCCAAGGTGAGTAACTGAGCTGTTCAACTTTTTTACTTAGGTATACACTACTCCTAGCTTATTTCTAGCTTCTGGCTACTTTTTAGGTTTTTGTTTTTTTTTGTGGTTTTTTTTTTAAATGCAAACACTCAATTTGTATTAAATACAATCACTCAGTTCTTTAAAAGTCTGCAGAACACTCAGTTTTGCAGACTTTTAAAAATAAACCACTCCATCCTCATAAACCAGTTGGCTTCCATAGGTATTTCAGGCACCGCACTCACATGGTTTAAAATCTTTCTCAGCAATAGAGGGTACAAGGTTAAGATCCAGAGCAAAGAATCTTCACGCTATGACTCGTCAGTAGGAGTCCCACAGGGTTCCTCCCTGTCTCCTATGCTCTTTAATATCTACCTTTTACCGTTATGCCAGCTTCTCACCGACCTCAATCTTAAACATTTCCTCTACGCGGATGATATCCAGATCTTGATCCCCATCAAAGATACCTACGCGAAAACTCTTGTTCACTGGGAAAACTGCCTCCAAAACATCAAACGCCTTCTCACCAGCCTAAACCTAGTATTAAATTTCTCCAAGACTGAACTCCTGCTCATCTCTCCAGAGAATAGTACCATCACCTCTACGCATCCAGCCATCCCAACAACCACACAAGTGAGAGACCTAGGAGTTATAATTGACAATCGCCTGAACTTGAAAGCTACTATCAACAGGACCACCAAAGACTGCTTCCACAAACTCCAAGTGCTGAAAAGAATAAGAGCTCTTTTCCACGCTCAAGACTTCAGAACGATCCTACAAGCAATCATTTTCTCAAGGTTAGATTATTGTAACTCCATCTTACTAGGTCTCCCCTCCTCCTTCACCAAACCGCTTCAGATGGTACAAAATGCAGCTGCTCGAATATTGACAAACACCAGGAGAAGAGACCACATCACTCCAATCCTAAAAAACCTCCATTGGTTGCCAATCCACTTCAGAATCATCTACAAGTCCATTTCCATCATATACAAAACCATCCATCAACTGGCCCCAATTGACCTACATAACCCTCTCCGATTTCATAACTCTTCAAGACCGACAAGAGACGCATACAGAGGATCACTACAGGTACCTCCTACTAAAACCACCAGACACATTACCTTAAGAGATCGGGCCTACTCTACAGCCGGTCCACCTTTATGGAACTCCATCCCCCCCCGATCTTAGATTGGAACCCTGCCTCTCAATCTTCAAGAAAAGACTCAAGACTTGGCTGTTCAAACAAGCATTTCCGGACTCCAAATAATTTAACCTCTCACCATCAATACATAAAACTCAGCCATTGCAATGTTAACTATTTGTAATTATTGTTAGCCAACGTTAACCTTTCCTTTCCTTTTGTTTCTCTCCTAGCCCAGTTCATCCACCCTTGTTATATGTAACTGCTTTTATCCACACCATAGTTCCCGTTTGAAGTTTATTATGCACCCCTGTTTTACTGTGAACCAGCATGATGTGACTGTTGTCATGAATGCCGGTATATAAAAAACCTAAATAAATAAATAAATAAATAAATACTTACTGCTTACTAGCTACCTTATTGACTGACTATTTAAAAATACAGTCTAACTTGTTTATTCAATGCCTTTCTGACTATTAAAGGCACAAATACACAAACACACTAAATAATATTCCCAGATAGTTAACTTTGCCCCAATACTTTAAAAAAAGACAATGTCCCAAGCAAAAATTTACTGATTCCTTTCAGCCACCAGCAAGGTGATCATCTCCTCTCAGTGTTCCCACTGGAATGTGGGTTACTGAGCTCTTCCCTTCTAATTTATAATGTTCTTCTAAGGTAAATTAGTACAAAACAGTTCCTTTAGAGATTTACACATCAGTTAGTTTTCCTGAGTGACTCACTGCTCTCTTGATTAACAAATGTTGGTCCCTATTCAAACCCAATCACACTACCTCAACACCTTTCCAAGGTGAGTAACTGAGCTGAACTATTCAACTTTTTTACTTAGGTATACACTGCTCCTAGCTTATTTCTAGCTTCTGGCTACTTTTTGGGTTTGTTTGTTTTTTTTTGTGGGGGGTTTTTTTTCAATACAAACACTCAATTTGTATTAAATACAAATACTCAGTTCTTTAAAAGTCTGCAGAACACTCAGTTTTGCAGGCTTTTAAAAATAAACACACTACCTACTGCTTACTAGCTACCTTATTGACTGACTATTTAAAAATACAAACAGTCTAACCTGTTTATTCACTGCCTTTCTGACTATTAAAGGCACAAACACACAAACACACTAAATAATATTCCCAGATAGTTAACTTTGCCCCAATAATTTTTTACTTAGGTATACACTGCTCCTACCTTATTTCTAGCTTCTGGCTACTTTTTGGGTTTTGTTTTTTTTTGGTGGGTTTTTTTCAATACAAACACTCAATTTGTATTAAATACAAACACTCAGTTCTTTAAAAGTCTGCAGAACAGATCTTAGTTGCTTCATCAGGAAGGTTGCAGTGAGAACTGCATATAGCATTGGTTTATGAAGCCTCGACAAAGGCGCTGATCGCCATTAAAATGGGGTGGAGCTGGGAGGGCCAACAGTGCCCGTGAGGGTAAAGTTTGGGCAAGACCCCCTGAATCGGCCATGACAGATTATTCCAATTGTGTACGTATCCTCTCCACAGAGGAAGCCAAAGCTTCCAAGATCCGCTGTTGCTCTCAGACATGGTTAGCCAGACCAGGGTTGGCCTGCAAGGCAGGAGACTCCACCGAGTCCATGGCCTTGGCAACCTTTTGCGCTGGCGGTGGACCCTAGCCCTGGTGCAGGATTGGTACTGCCCTCTGGTTGGACCCAGAGAGTGCTTGCCACCAGGAGGTGGAGCAAACAAGGAGATAGAGGCTAGCTGGAGCTTCACCAATAACAGTCCAGGGTTTACGCAGGTTGAACCCTTGGGTACCCGGACCGCCTGTACTTAGGTGGGCCTCCGGTGGTCTCCAGAGAGGTAGCAGAAAGGTGTGCCCAACATGAGCAAGAGTGTGCGGCTGATGCAGAGTGGATGAGCTAGACTTGAACCAGAAGCTCTGGAGATCTCAGGGAGGCAACAGTTCAGGGAGGTCCTCCAGGTGAGACAGGCAGTGCCTGTAGGTCTAGACAAGTGGAAGCCATAGTTGGTTTCCAAGCAGATTGGCCCAATGGTAACAGGAGGCCAGAAGATAGTGTCTGAGTGAAGCGCAAGGGTCAGAACCAGAGTATCAGTCCAGGAGATGTCAGCCAAAGCAGAGGTCAAAAACAGAATCAATCTGGGCATAATCAAGGCAAGCGAGGGTCAGTTCCAGGTGGCAGACAGTAGAATGGTCAGGCAGGCAGTGGTCAGTTCCAGGCTGCAGGCAAGAGAATGGTCAGGCAGGCAGAGGTCAGTACCAAAGGCCAGTCCAGAGAGGTACTTCCTGGGAAGGATACAGGAACACATGGAGCCCCTGGGAATGGAGGACACAGGAACATGGAGACACTGGAGCAGGAGATGCTGGAACAGGAGACCCTGGAACATGCAGGCAAACTCACTACAGCAACGATGTCAACCCGTTTGCCAAGGCGAGGTCCTGGGGAAAGGGCCTTGCCTTAAATAGTGCATCAAAGTGACATCATCAGGAGGTGCTCCCGTGGGTTTTCCCACCCTGGACCCTTTAAAGGGATGTACGTTGGCCATGTGTGCACCTAGGGGCGTGGCCGAAGATGTCGACACGGCGGAGCCCCAATGGGAGCTGCGCCATGAGGCCTGTGGGGAGGATGGCGAACTGGGAGCCCGAGGATGCCATGAACTGGCTGTGGTCGCAAGGGAGGAGTGTCCAGAGCTGGTTGACAGAAGTGCGAGGTGAGCAGCCGGGACACGCAACAAAAAGAAGAGATTATAAGGGCAACAAACCATTTTCTTAGGAAATTAAATAAAGGAAAGAAGAAAAAAAGTTGCTATGTTTTTCTAAAGAAGAAGTTGAAAATATAAGGAAAAAAAAGATTAGTGTTCATAAACTACAAGATTTCACAGAAAGAGAAAGACAGGCGATAATATCTGGAAAAGCAAAGAGAAACTGTCAAGTCATCAGGAATACAAAGATGCTAATGGAAGAAAAAGAAGCAAAACTGGTTCAATGGGGGGACAAGACTTTTTTAGATATGTTAGTGTTAAGAGGAAGTTCAAAAGTAGCCATTTGAGATTCTGAGGTGAAGGGGAGGAATATGTAAAAGTTGACAAGGAAAAAGCAAAATTGCTGAACAAATAATTATGTTTGGTGTTGATTATGGAAGGGTCAGAAGCCGGATCACATAAAATAAATACAAATAGGATTGAAATGAAGCAAACCTTGATCTATTTTCAGAAAAGTATTTTCATGAAGAGCTAGCTAAACTTAAAGTAGAAAAATGTTTTGGGCTGGACAGGTTAGCTCAGAGGTACTACAGAAGTCCTGGCAGCTCTGCTGGCTCACCTTTCCAATGCTTCTTTAGAGTCAGGAATAGTTCCGGAGGACTAGAGGCAAGCAGATATGGTTCCTATTTACAAATGGAGAAATAAAGAGGAGGCTGGGAACCACAGGCTGCTTAGTCTGACCTCTGTACTGAGCAGATTTATGGACTTGCTGCTAAAAGAGAGAATAGTACGGTATCTGATATCCAATGGGTTACACATTCTGAGTCAGTATAGTTTTATCAGATGTAGGTCTTGTCAGATGAAACTGATCAATTTCTTTGATTCAGTGACAAGAGAGTTAGAGCAGAGGAGAGTGCTAAAAGTATTGTACTTTTTTTCAGTAAGGCCTTTGACATTGGTCAACATAGGTGACATAAATAAATAGAAGGCCTTTGGCATGACCCTAAATTGAATGACTGGGTAGAAATTGGTTGTGTGAGAGGCAACAAAGGGTAGCAGTAAATGTAGTTCATTCCGAGGAGAGGGTGTTACTAGTAGTGTGCTGCAGGGGTTGGTCCTTAACCAGTTCTATTCAACATTTTTGCATTGCAAAAGGTTTTGGAATCTGTTGCCAGAGGGATATGATCAAGGGAACTAGCACAGTGGAATTTAAAATAGGTTTGGACAAATTCCTAGAGGAAAACTCCATAGCAAATTTTTAGCCAGGTAGACTAAAGAAAGCTATTGTTATCTTTGGGAGATAGAAACAGGAATTAGATCTACTTTATGAGATCTTCTAGATACTATTGACCTGGATTGGCCACTATAAGTGAGAGGATACTAGACTCATTAGACCTTAGTCTGACCCACCATGGCAATTGTAATTGCCCAGCAACACATTCACTTTAAAACACTGGTTTTATTTTGTAAATCAATGAAGTTAGATAGACTTTCTTAGTTGTCAGGGCTTTTAGAATTATAGGTCTTTTAAAGGTACTTTTTATTAAAAAAAAATAAACCCATTTAAAGACCACTAGAAATCAGGCATTATCTATAGTAGGTCCTACCATATGGAAGGCACTTAGTTTAATTGAGAATATAAAACTATTTTGTAAATAAGTAAAGACTTACTTATTCCAAGAAGCTTTTAGTGAATCTTGACTCAGGAGTGTCAGTGCTTGATGTTATCATTGTGTCAGATGGGCTTTATTATCATCTTACTTTTATTATTGTAATATTGTTTATATTATATGTATGTATTTTAATGTTGATTTGTCTTAAAAATTTCTGTATTGTATCCCACTTAGCATGACTTGTTTGTTATAAGCAGGCCATAAATGTTATAAAATAAACAAACAAACAAATAAATAAATAAGGGGGCTCTAGAATGAAGGCTCATTGGATGAGGGTGAAAATAGGTAGCCTTTGGAGTAATCTAAGGAAATATTTGTTTTCAGAGAGGGTAAAGGATAGTGCTGACCAACTATGGGAAGAAGGAAGAAAGGAGGCCACAGGGACAATGTTTTCCTTTTAAGAAGGAAAGCATACATAGCAAAACAACACAACTAAGAGACCAAAGTGTGATGTGTCTCATTCTATAACTATCTATATCCTCCTTCTGTGTAGTAGTGCCATGGTGCAAGAAGACTGTACTACTTGGAACACCCCTCTATAGTTCTGGAACAACAATCGCATAAAGACCTTGCCTAGGTAGATGGGGAGTTTTGTTGCCAGCATCAAGGTGAGGAGGAGTGTTTGTGTGAAACATGATGTGCAGTGTGCTCTGATGGGTCACAGCTCCTAATAGTAATTAGCCCTGATCATGCATTGAGACATGTGAAGAAGAAGAGAAGCAGTTACATACCTAGAAGCTGCTTTCAAATTCCTCTGCCAGGCAAGACTGGGAGAGAATGTATAAATCATGACAGCATCCTGGGTACCTGGTTAGGACAGCTGTGATAATGCCCCTGGCATTGCAGACTACCTGCATATTCATGGAGTGAAACCTTCTCCTGTACCTCTAAATCTTTTCATGCAGAGATGGTAGCCTGAATGCCACATGCATGCAATCAATAGCCCCCAGAATTGAGGGAAAGCTAGTATTTTATAGAAGACTCTCACACTTTTCTCTTTCTGTGTATCAGAGCAAGAGCATTCAGAAAAATGTCAATACAAAGTGATGCATCAGACTGGGTAAGTCCAGTAGTGCCTCCTACTGTTTTTGGAAACTGCTTGTAGCCAATGGCACAGATAGCCCCTGTTACATGGTAAGGGTAAAGGGCCACTTTCGACATTTTGATTACTGGCAGCCGATGCCTGAGAGCAGGAGATATTACTCCCGGGACCCCTGCTGGACCACCAGAGACTTTCAGCGAGTCTTTGGGGGGGGGGGGGGGGTTGTATTTAATTACACTTGAAGGGTTGGAGCGGGTTTGGATACTTTTGTTTAGTAGATGTGCCTTCCCCCCTCCCCCCCTCAAAAGAAAGATAGGAAACTCATACAAAGTTTTGTGGGTTTTCCTTTTGTTTTTGTTTTTTTTTGCTTCCCAAAATGCAACGAAATAGGAAATAGCATCTTTATTTCCTATTTTATTGCAAACAACTGCACACCACTATTTCTAACAGTCTGTCATAAAGAAAACTTCCTGAAGACTTTTGTCTCTCCAGTCTAGCTGTCAATCCTCCAGCATTTTCATTATGGCTTATAGAATATTACATTAGGTACAAAGGCTATGCATCAACTGCATGTGCAACAAAGCCTACCTGCACCCTGATGATCCTTTCCCGCTAGAGCTGCTGATAGCTCCTGCCTCAGCCAGGTCCCACCAGTGTGTCATAAGAAAAATGTAAGAATGCATAGTGTTTGTGCTGGTCCAGATATCAATGGTAAAATGCATGCTACTCCCCCTCTACCTTAGCCAGCTGAACCTCCATGTCATTACAACACTGATTGTACAGGGTGGTGATGATCTTCCTTCTAATTGTAGTCATGCAGGACAATTTGCAACTGGGGGCTAACACATGCAGCAGATGCTTAAAGCCCACATTCTCTACTAACTCTAGGAGCTGGTCATCAATGTCAATCATTTCCCTGATGTTCTTCATTTCTATTTTAAATGCTGCTTGCTTTTTGCCCCCGGACAGTGATATAGAACACCACCCCTTTTCCTCTATGGTGGGTTGCCTCTTTGGATAGGGATGTGAATCGTTTTAGGACGATTAAAATTATCGTCCGATAATTTTAATATCGTCTTAAACCGTTATGGAACACAATACAATAGAGATTCTAACGATTTATCGTTATAAATCGTTAGAATCGTGAGCCGGCACACTAAAACCCCCTAAAACCCACCCCCGACCCTTTAAATTAAATCCCCCACCCTCCCGAACCCCCCCCAAATGAGTTAAATAACCTGCGGGTCCAGCGGCGGTCCGGGCTCCTGCTCCTGAATCTTGTTGTCTTCAGCCGGCGCCATTTTCCAAAATGGCACCGAAAAATGGCGGCGGCCATAGACGAACACGATTGGACGGCAGGAGGTCCTTCCGGACCCCCGCTGGACTTTTGGCAAGTCTCGTGGGGGTCAGGAGGCCCCCCACAAGCTGGCCAACAGTTCCTGGAGGTCCAGCGGGGGTCAGGGAGCGATTTCCCGCCGCGAATCGTTTTCGTACGGAAAATGGCGCCGGCAGGAGATCGACTGCAGGAGGTCGTTCAGCGAGGCGCCGGAACCCTCGCTGAACGACCTCCTGCAGTCGATCTCCTGCCGGCGCCATTTTCCGTACGAAAACGATTCGCGGCGGGAAATCGCTCCCTGACCCCCGCTGGACCTCCAGGAACTTTTGGCCAGCTTGTGGGGGGCCTCCTGACACCCACGAGACTTGCCAAAAGTCCAGCGGGGGTCCGGAAGGACCTCCTGCCGTCCAATCGTGTTCGTCTATGGCCGCCGCCATTTTTCGGCGCCATTTTGGAAAATGGCGCCGGCTGAAGACAACAAGATTCAGGAGCAGGAGCCCGTTCCGGACCACTGCCGTTCCGGACCGCCGCTGGACCCGCAGGTTATTTAACTCATTTGGGGGGGGTTCGGGAGGGTGGGGGATTTAATTTAAAGGGTCGGGGGTGGGTTTTAGGGGGTTTTAATGTGCCGGTTTTGCGATTTTTAGATTTTTAGATTTTTCACGATTTTTCACGATTTTTCACGATATTTTACCCCCCCAAACGGCAACAATACGATTCCCTCCCCCTCCCAGCCGAAATCGATCGTTAAGACGATCGAGGACACGATTCACATCCCTATCTTTGGATGCATGATTGGGGACTGCTGACCTGCTACCTGATTGGTAAAAGGGGCCATGGGATCAGCTTAGGGAAAATTCTTCCCCTTTTCATCCCTTTTCCTCTGGCTTTCACTTGGATTGGAAGAAGTGAACCACAGGCTCATACTGTTAGCCTCCTGATACAGTGCTAGTATATGATGCTTCTACAGGTGATGCTGCATACTAGTTTATGTCAGTTGTCCAATTTGCTTCCCAAGACTGATATCCTTCCTGCAGTGAATGCACTGAGCAGAACGCGTGTACTCCATCACTTTAAAATGCCTCCAGATCAGGGATTTCTTCCGTGATCCCTTCTCTACATGTTTGGAGACTAATGATGGCAATGGAGTTGAGGTTGAGGGTGGACCCTGAAAAAGTTGCCAGGATCATCACTTATGCTCTCTGCCTCACTGTCTACTCTTTCTGGGGTTTTCTCTTATCACCCCCAGTATCATCATCTTTCTCCTCCATCACCTCACTGAAGGCTAAGATGCTACTGACTAATCCACCCAAATTTTATTCAGCTAATATCTCTTCAAGTTCTGATTCAGGGAATTCCAGAGAAGATTCTTCCTCAGAATCTATTGTTGAAAATACTGCCATCGGGGGGCGCTTTCGAGCAGCGATCAAAATGGCCACTTAAGCCCGCAGCTCCAGTGGACCTTGCTACATAACAGGATAATTGGCCAGATAACGGAACTTTTCTTGCTACTTAACTTCTCTCATACCTTTATTGATGGCGACCAACAAAGCAGGGAAAATTGAAGCTGCCTTTGCAGCTGCTTCCGGCTCTAAAAGAGCAAAGCCTGATCATCCATCTCCGGACAAGACCCCACCTACCAAGGTAATGGCATCAGCGGACTTAGTGCTCACAGAGCTCAAACAATTAAAAGACTTAAGTCAAGTTAACATTGAGGCGACGACGGCCATCCGGGGTGATTTACAGTCTATGTCAGCAAGAATGGAAATATTTCAAACCCGTATGGATGATGTCGAAACTGAAGTTTCATCTCTCCTGCTGACGGCTGCCTCGGTTCCACGTCTCACAATGGACATGGAAAAATGCAGCAAACGTTGGAGGACCTATCAAATCGAAATAGATGTAACAATATAAGAATTCTGGGGATCCCAGAAGGATCCAAAGGAACTGACATGATGCAATTTATATCTCACATGATTCCTGTGTGTTTGCATTTGGACTTTGAAAATCTGCTTGAATTAGAGCGAGCACACAGGATCCCGTCAAAACCTCTTAAAAATTCAAAATACCCCAGGCCCAATATATTCAAACTGCTGCGTTATTCTCAAGTATTGGCTATTTTTAGTGCCGCTAGAATGCAAGCTCCTGTACAGTACCAAGGGCAAAATATATTGTTTGTCCCAGACTTGGCTAAATCAACAGCGGATAAGCGGAAGGCTTTCCTAGTCATGAGCCCGCGCTTGCAAGCACTGGGGGCTAAATATGGTTTGCTTTATCTGGCTCAAATGCAGGTAACATGCCGTAATCAAACTAAACTGTTTCATAGCCCACAAGATCTAGATGAGTTTCTGCAATCTTTTGAAACAGCACAATCAATGGTCACCTGAATAGCAAGAAATGGTTACCAGTCTCAACCTTATTGCTAAGGCTCTATAGCCATAGATGTTTTTCCAGTAATTGGATATTTTCCTTTTATTGTTGTGTTTTTTTTGGGTTTTTTTGGTCTCTAATCGTTTCAGATAATCCTTGGTGAACTTTCCATATAAGAGACCAATATAATAGTTTTGTGTTCACATTCGATCATTGGATATTGGTAAGATATCCTGTAGTATAGTTAAGGATACTATGTTATTATACTGTCCTTGTCATTTATCTTGGATTCATCATTTTTATGTTTTTAATATACATAAAAGGGCCAGTGGTCCGCCTTGGGGCTCTTTTCTTTTGTTCTTTGAGTACCAGTGCAATCACACACTCGATGCATTCTCAGTCTCACTCCTGCAACCGGTTTATACACCGGTTTCTTTTCCTATTTCTTTTTCTCTCTCTCAGTCTTTTATTGGCTTTCCTTGCTACTCTATTCTTCTTTTCTAGGTGTCTCCATCACTCAGATTTAAAAGTGGAACATAGTGTTACTCATTTGTCATTTTATTCTTTTTTTCTCAAAATGGCGAGAAAGATTTCATCCTTTACAGTATTTTCTTTGAATGTTAACAGCTTCTCGCACCCCATCAAGAGAAAGTCCTTACATATCTACAGTCCCTACAAACGGATGTCGCTCTGCTCCAAGAGACACATCTTACTGCAACAGAATCGCTTAAACTTAAACAACAATGGGTAGGTCAAGTATTTTATAGCCTTGCTGTCCACAAGAAAAGAGGAACTGCTATTCTTTTACATAAAAAGCTGGATGCCAATATATTGCAGCAAGCAGCGGACCCTGATGGGAGATGGAACTATATTCAGGTTTCTATTTATAAAGAACAGTTTACTATACTGAACGTCTATGCTCCCACAGTGGATTATCCTTCTTTTTTCCATAACACGTTTGCTCATCTGCTTGCAATAGACTCTCAGCAGACTATTATAGGAGGAGACTTCAATCAGCCTTTAGATCCTTTTCTCGACAAGAAATCTACAGCCCGTCCCACATATTCTAAATCTTGCACAGCAATTAAACACCTTATGTCTTCATTTGGATTTTCCAATCCCTGGCGCTTATTACATCCCACCACTAAGGACTATACATTCTATTCCTTCCCTCATTCATCATACTCACGTATTGACTATTTGCTGACCTCACATCAATTAGTATCTCGGATTCTTTCAGCATCTAGTGCTCCTATTTTGATTTCTGACCATGCAGCTGTTCTCCTTTCATATAAACTGCTAAATCCAGTCACTGTTGATCGGATGTGGCATTTCAACTCTTCTTTGCTCTCAGAACCAACCTTCATTGAAACACTACGCACAAAAATATCAGACTATTTTCAATTCAACGCAGACCCAGAAATTTCAGAATGTGGGCAGCATTCAAAGCCACAATTCGGGGAGATATTATCAACTATTCTTCATATTGGCGGAAGCAACAAAGAAGTTCCTTGGATGCTCTTCAGCAAGAAGTAGTTACCCTCGAATCAGCTCATAGCCAGAACCCCACTAAAACCTCTTTAGATGCCGTTCTAAAAGCAAAGTACCTTTACAATCAAAAATTGAGTGCTTCCATGTAACTAAATACATCCCATTCAAATGCTCTGTATTACACAGAAAATAATAAATGTGGGCATTTATTGGCATCCTATTTGAAAAAAAGAATGGAAAAAAAGCGAGTCGTAAAAGTATTTTCCCTTTCCAATCAGTCTCTGACCCCTGCCTCGTAAATCTTGCAAGCTTTTCAGGACTTCTATGACACCTTATACCAATCTGAAATGACTACAATGGATGAGGCTGTTCAAATCTTTCTCTCCACCATCTCTCACCCCTCACTCACACTGGACAAATGGCAGGTTTAGAAGAGCCCATATCGACCAAGGAAATTACCATGGCCATTGCTGATTTATCTACTGGCAAGGTACCAGGACCTGATAGATTCACTACGGACTTCTACCGAGCCTTTCAGAAAGAATTAATTCCTCATTTGCATGCTCTTTACTCGACAGCTCCTTTATGGCCAGATACCTTTTCCACTTTTTCGGAGGCTTGTGTAGTGGTGCTTCCAAAGCCAGGCAGAGATGAGTCCCATATTGGTAACTACAGACCAATTTCTCTTCTGAATACAGATTATAAGATTTTCACCAAAATTTTGGCCACTACGCTGTCCTTAGTCATGTCTTCCTTAATACATCCTGATCGATCGGGATTTATTAAAAACTGGTTAATTGCTAATAATACCCGTCTCTTTCTTCACGTTCATGAAGCTGCTTTATCATCCTCCTCCCCTGCAGTAGTGGTAGCACTAGATGCAGAAAAGGCCTTCGACCATATCGAATGGCCTTTCCTACTCTCTACTTTGCGCAGATTTGGTTTTGGCCTGTTTTTGTTTCCTGGATTCAATTACCCCATTTGTTGGAATTTATAGCATCCTACTCCTCTATATCAGGGTACAAAATCAACTGGAATAAAACTGAACTTCTTCCTTTAAACTATTTGGGTTCCCTAGTGGATCTTTCTCAGTCTCCAATTCAAAAGGTTCTTCAGGGTCTCAAATACTTGGGGGTTAAATTTTTTTCTGACTCACAAGTTACTATTAGTAATGCGGAATCCCACATATTGCTCACCATACGAGAGTTAGTGCTTCGATGGTCTCCTTTACACCTAACTTGGTGGAGCAGGCTGGAAACAAATAAAATGGTCATTGCACCTAAGATTACATATATTCTCTCCATGTTACCCATAATTTTTACTCTAGATTTTTACAAACACATAGATAGATTGCTCACCAAATTCCTTTGGCGCAATAAAGTTCCCCGAATCGCCTTGTCCAAATTGAAGGCATCAAAGATTGATGGGGGGGTTAACTTCCCTGATTTCTACGCTTATCATCATGCGTTTATATTACAACAAGCTTATCACCACTTTAATACTGAGAAGGACCCATGGGAACAACCCAGATGATTATGCGTGGAAAATTGCATTCTTGCTCCATATCCACCTCCTTGCTTTCCTGGTATGAGATTGCTTCATCAGCATGCGTCCAATCCCATATTACGATCCCTGCACAAGGCATATGTAGCCTTCCACTCCTTATGTCCTAAGGGGGAGTGTGCATGGCATAATTCTAATATGATGCCTTTATGGCACAATCCGTTATTGAAATCTGGGAATCACCCTCTCAACTGGCCTATTTGGCAAGCTCGGGGTATTTGGTATCTTTCCTCTGTAAATGACGGATCTAAGTTATTATCATTTCCTGCACTTCAATTGGTTTGGCCTGCTAGATAATCAATTCTATGCACGGCTACAACTAAGGAACATTCTTTATTCCAGTTTGATACTAACTCATTGGGAGGATAAATGTCCCTTTCTCCTTAGTTCTATCAAGAGCATGGAACAAAGAGGCATTTAGCCTCTAGATTATATAAAATTAAAACCAAATTTTCTATATCTCCCAAACAAAAATGCCTTGATTCCGTCTGGACCACAGATATTCAAGCCCCTCTAAATAATTGAATATGGAGACATTTATGGTCCATATCAGCACGCATTTCATTATCTTCCAGTTTGATTCAATCCTCCAGGCTGGTCTTACTATGTCACATAGTTGTTGGACCTATCTTACTTCCAAAGCCACCTTGCAGCACATGATATATTCTTGCACATTCGTCCATAATTTTTGGCAATAAGTAAGGCAAACCATATCCTCCATTTTCTCCTTCACCCATCCTCTTACTTATGCTACAATTTTTTTCAAAGGCACAAATCATTTCCTGGATCTTTCTTTGCCCCAGCGAAAGTTGCTAGACTTCCTAGTCACAGTAGCTTTACATAATATCATGTCTAACTGGAAACGTAATGATTTGCTTTCGCATCACTTATGGTGGAATTCAGTGTGTTTATACAGTAGGTATGAAAAGATTATGGTTATTAAATGTAACAGGCTAGCTACATGGTCTCGTGTGGAAGCTGTTAGATGCATATGTTTTATCTCTACCAAAGTGTATCAAGTATAGTGACACTTTGCTCCTTCTTTTTGACACTTGGAACTATCTCGCTGTTTTTTCTACGTCTTTCGATTCTTTATTATCCTCCTCTCTCTCTCTTCTGTTCTTTTCACATTCTTTCCTCTCTCTCCCTCCTTATTGAAGATTTCATGGACTCTGGCTAATCTAGAGGCTAAATGCCTCTTTGTTCGATGTTGGTACGTTCTTTATGCTGATGGCATGCTGTTGATTTATTATGTATTTCAATTATGGCTGGTTGCTTGCAAAATTGCATGGTTATTGTACGCTTACCAAAGTCCAATATGTATTATCTTTGTTACCATTTGCATATATTCATAATAAAATAGATTAAAACAAAAAAAAAAAAAAGAAAATACTGCCTCCATTGTTTCAGAAACAGTAACCGATATAGAGAAGTATGCAGCTGGTTTTAGATGTTGCACATTTCCTGTCTCTGTCCCTGCCCCTGCCCCTATCCTACTACTGCCAATCTTTGATTATTCATACACCTTTTCCCTCTGCTCCAAAACAAGAGGGAGAGAAGCAGGCAATGGTGGAATATGTTTTCCAGTTTCAATTTCTTTTGCCTTAAGCTGCTTTCTGCTCCTTCCATTCTGAATCTAAAAAAAAGTCCTTTTCAATTTAAGTTCAGGACTGCCTTTTTTTTTTATTGCTGCCCCTACCAATATCCCCTCTTCTCCCTTTTCCTGATATGATGGAATTTGTTGATGTGTACTGTCTACTGGGGGTCTGGATTTTACAAATAATACTATACCCCAACTAACAATGCCACTTACTGTATGGAGAACCTTCTGTCACATACACAAGCACACACACATACACACATATATACAATATATGTGAGACCTAATGTGTGCACTAGTGCTAACTGACTCCACAAAGAAAAAACATGTAGAATGCTAACAGATGAAAAAGACTGGCAGCCTTCTACTGGTGTCCATACAAATAGAGACAAAATAATCACTAGCACTGCTGCAACCTCAAAATCAACACTATCTTCCACCCTATTCTTCCCCCAGTGAACAGAAAAATCTCAATCAGCAGCAGTGCACAACCTCTCTTTCTGGCACAGTGAGTGTGTGAGACCTCTTCAGCACAGAAAACTTCAGAAGCATCCTTTTACCAGTTTCAAATAAAAAAGTTTGTAAGCCTTTATAAAACTCTGAGAGAGCTTCTAGTAATTTATTCTTCACCTTCAAGAGCTAGAAAGAAAATACAGAGCTTGCACATGTTCAGACATTACAGTGGGCGTGGGTAAGCATCACTTGATAAATATAGCAGCTATAGACAAGTTAAATAGATGCTGTTGTTGTGACTGTCCAATCCGGAAGTGGATCCTTGGGCCGACCGCCGCCAAAGGGCGGACGGGGGGCAGAACTCGATGGTGCAGACGAAGCTTCACCTGGAAACCCGTGATCCCTCCAGAGGAGCTGTGGAGACCCGGGTTGCTAGGAGTCTTCGCCCTGGAAGCCCGAGGTCCCCCCAGGAGGAGCCCGTAGGGACCCGGGCCGTTGGGACTTAGGTGAAGGCTGACGAATCCACGGAAAGGAATACGAACCGGAGTCTAGGCAGGCAGCGGACAGGCGGATTGAAGACACTGTCCGGAGTCAGGGCAGGCGGAAAACAGGCAGAGTAGAGGTCATAAGCTGAGGTCAAGGCAGGCGGCAAGCAGGCAGAGTAGGGGTCACGAGCTGAGGTCAAGGCAGGTGGCGAGCAGGCAGAGTACAGAGTCAAGACAAGCAGAATCCAGGAACCAGGCAAGCAGGACTAACCAGAATCAGGCAGGAAAAGATCAGGAACCAGGCAAGCAGGACAAACCAGAGTCAGGCAGGCAAGATCAGGAACCAGGCAAGCAGGACGAACCAGACGATCCGACGGCAACTAGAACTCCACAGAGAGACCTCGTTGCAAGGCAAGTTTAGAAGCGCGAGGATCCCGGTTTAAATCCCCCACCCGGCGTCTGACATCAAAGGGGGCGTGTCTGCACATCCGGATGCAGACGCCACAAAACGCGGCCCTTCGCGCGCGCGTTCCCCCATCGAGGGGAGGAGTCCATGGCGGCATTTCCACGAGGAAACGCCGCTGCCATGCGGCCCTGGATGCCAGAACCCCGGCAGTTCACGGTGCCACGGAGCATGGTAGGAGCCCGGTCACTAGGCTAGTGACCGGGATTGTAACAGTACCCCCTCCTTTACGCCCCCTCCGTAGAGGACCGGCCTTCCCGGGATTGTCCAGATGGAATTGGGTCAGCAGAGATTTGTCCAGAATGTTTCGAGCAGGTTCCCAAGAGTCCTCCTCAGAGCCACAGCCTTCCCAGGACAGCAAATACTCCCACCGGCGTTTGTGAAAGCGTACATCACGTACCTCGTGTACTTGGTAAACCGGGTCCTCAGGAGATGAAGCAGAGAGATCATCAGGAGTGAGTTGATGAAAACGGGAGTGCACAACTGGCTTCAGGAGGGACACATGAAATACATTATGAATGCACAGCGAAGATGGGAGACGGAGTCTGTAGGACACCAATCCTATACGCTCTGCCACCGGGAATGGACCACAGAACTTGGGAGCCAACTTGCGTGAATGACCAGGAAAATGCAGATTCTTGGTACTTAGCCATACCTTAGTACCGGGCAGTAACGCTGGAGCAGGACATCGATGACGATTCGCTGTTGTCTGTGCTTTCCGCGCTGCTGAAGAAAGTCGAGGTTGAAGCGCTGTCCAGAGATGATGAAGTTGAGTGGCTATAGTCTGCGCCGCCGGTGAAGCAACCTCCACAGGAAGTGAAACAGGAGGCCTGAGATGATGACCGAAGACTGTTTGAAATGGAGATTGGCCAGTGACTGAATGTTCGTGATTATTGTATGCAAATTCAGCCCAAGGTAGTAAGGAAACCCAATTATCTTTTTTCTCAGAAATGAAACTGCGAAGAAAGAACTTGAGGGACCGATTCATTCTTTCTGTTTGTCCATTACTTTGGGGGTGAAAAGCCGTAGAGAGATTCAACTGGACTCCAAATTTCTTACAGAGAGCTCGCCAGTAGCGAGCTGTAAACTGAGGTCCTCGGTCGGAGACAATGCTTTGTGGAAGACCATGGACTCGAAAGATGTGTTGTATAAAAAGATTTGCCAATTCTGGCGCTGTAGGAAGTTTGTCCAGAGGTACCAAGTGTACCATTTTAGAAAAACGGTCCACAATTACCCAAATTACCGTCTTGCCCTCAGAGGGAGGTGGATCTACCACAAAGTCTGTGGCAATGTGCGTCCAGGGTTCCGTGGCAATTGGCAAAGTTTGCAGAAGACCCCAGGGCCGCCCCGTGAGAGGCTTCTTTCTGGCACATACTGGGCAGGATGCCACATATTCTTGTACGTCCTGTCGCACCCGAGGCCACCAGTAGAACCGGTTCAAGAGAGCTAACGTTCTTTCTTGACCGGCATGACCTCCTGTAAGTGAGTCGTGAGCCCACTCCAGGACCTTCCTTCGGTCTCGTCGAGACACTACCACTCTCCCTTGCGTGGATACACTGGTGCTGGCAAGAGAGATCCTGGCCGGGTCAATAATATACTGTGGGGAATCATCCTTTTCCTCGAGGATGGTATTTCGAGACAGGGCATTGGCCCGAACGTTCTTAGAAGCCGGTCGGTATTTTAGAACAAAATCAAATTGGCTAAAGAACAAAGACCACCTAGCTTGCCTGGGATTGAGGCGCTGGGCTTGCGAAAGAAACTCCAAGTTTTTATGATCGGTGTAAACCGTGACCTGATGCTGAGCTCCCTCTAGCCATTGTCTCCATGCTTCAAAAGCCAACTTGATGGCGAGAAGTTCCTTATCGCCTATACCGTAGTTACTCTCGGTGGGAGTGGATTTTTTAGAAAAGTAGGAGCATGGCAGAAGATTCCCCGTACTGGAGTGCTGTGATAGTACCGCTCCTACCGCCACACTAGAAGCATCCACTTCCACCACGAAAGGGCATAACGGATCAGGATGGCGTAAGCAAGTTTCCAGCAGAAACACGTCTTTCAAATCCTGAAATGCTTTACAAGCTTCATCGGTCCAATGGCGAACATCCGCTCCCTTCCTTGTTAGGGCCGTCAAAGGTGCTACCAGCCGGGAGTATCCCGGAATGAAGTGCCTGTAAAAGTTTGCAAAACCTAGAAAGCATTGCAACGCTTTTAATCCAGTAGGCTGAGGCCATTTTTTGATGGCGGACACCTTCTCTGGGTCCATAGTGAATCCAGAGTCCTGTTCAAAGAGACATTTCTCAAGTTTTGCGTAGAGGTGCTGATCCCGGAGAATCTGAAGGACCTGTCGAACTTGCTGGCGATGAGTGTCTAGGTCTCGCGAGAAGATGAGAACATCGTCCAGGTAAACTATAACACAGGTGTTCAATAGGTCTCTAAGAATCTCATTCATAAGATGCTGGAACACTGCGGGGGCATTACACAATCCGAATGGCATGACCAAATATTCATAGTGTCCGTCCCGGGTGTTGAAGGTGGTCTTCCACTCATCTCCGGGACGGATACGTACCAGGTTATAAGCCCCTCTTAAGTCCAGCTTAGTGAAAACTCGAGCCCCTTGAAGTCTGTCCAACAACTCCGGGATCAAAGGTAACGGGTAAGGCTCGTCGAAAGCGGCCCGGAAACTAGCCACAAAGAGATCCAGATTCGAGAGTGTGAAGTCGTTCTTCTCCCACATAGGCGATGCCCAGTTCAGGGCCTTGCCATCCAGCAAGGAGAAGATGTACGCTACCTTGACTGAGTCAGTAGGAAACTGGTTGGGAAGTAAAGCGAACCGTACATAACATTGATTGAGGAATCCACGGCAGGCCTTGGCGTCTCCTGTGTATCGCGAAGGAGCAGGCAGCTGCGTAGGAGTCTGGAGCGTGACAACCGGAGCAGGTACAGGAACTGGAACCGGCGCAGGAGGCTCGGCATCCATGCAAGTAGCCATGCACTCTACCGTGGCTACTAATGAGTCCAACACCTGTTGCTGCTGTACCAGGCGTTGCGCAAGCCCCGGAATGGCGTGGAGACCAGCGAGATCTGCCGGATCCATGGCCTTGCAAACTGTTGTGACTGTCCAATCCGGAAGTGGATCCTTGGGCCGACCGCCGCCAAAGGGCGGACGGGGGGCAGAACTCGATGGTGCAGACGAAGCTTCACCTGGAAACCCGTGATCCCTCCAGAGGAGCTGTGGAGACCCGGGTTGCTAGGACTTAGGAGTCTTCGCCCTGGAAGCCCGAGGTCCCCCCAGGAGGAGCCCCTAGGGACCCGGGCCGCTGGGACTTAGTGAAGGCTGACGAATCCACGGAAAGGAATACGAACCGGAGTCTAGGCAGGCAGCGGACAGGTGGATTGAAGACACGGCCCGGAGTCAGGGCAGGTGGAAAACAGGCAGAGTAGAGGTCACAAGCTGAGGTCAAGGCAGGCGGCAAGCAGGCAGAGTAGGGGTCACGAGCTGAGGTCAAGGCAGGCGGTGAGCAGGCAGAGTACAGAGTCAAGACAAGCAGAATCCAGGAACCAGGCAAGCAGGACAAACCAGAGTCAGGCAGGCAAGATCAGGAACCAGGCAAGCAGGACAAACCAGAGTCAGGCAGGCAAGATCAGGAACCAGGCAAGCAGGACAAACCAGAGTCAGGCAGGCAAGATCAGGAACCAGGCAAGCAGGACAAACCAGAGTCAGGCAGGCAAGATCAGGAACCAGGCAAGCAGGACGAACCAGACGATCCGACGGCAACTAGAACTCCACAGAGAGACCTCGTTGCAAGGCAAGTTTAGAAGCGCGAGGATCCCGGTTTAAATCCCCCACCCGGCGTCTGACGTCAAAGGGGGCGTGTCTGCACATCCGGGTGCAGACGCCACAAAACGCGGCCCTTCGCGCGCGCGCATTCCCCCGTCGAGTGGAGGAGTCCATGGCGGCGTTTCCACGAGGAAACGCTGCTGCCGTGCGGCCCTGGATGCCAGAACCCCGGCGGTTCGCGGTGCCACGGAGCAAGGTAGGAGCCCGGTCACTAGGCTAGTGACCGGGATCGTAACAGCTGTAGCATGATTTTTCCTCTGGATAGTCTGTTTGCCAACCTGTCCTGCCTTGACTGTGATAAGGATCTAACAGGGTGTTGAGGTCACATAGAAACAACTGATTGCTAAGCTATATGTACCTGTTTATTTATTTAGAGCCAAGCCGTAGATTTCAATTGGACCCTTTAATAAGGTTCTAACAATGTGTTGAGGTCACACAGAGAAGAGCTGATTGCTGACTTATGTGCACCTGTTTATTTAGAGCCAAGCCATAGAATTCATTGAGCCATAGAAGGGAATGGCTAATAGGGATGTGAATCGTTTTACGACGATTAAAATTATCGTCCGATAATTTTAATATCGTCTTAAACCGTTATGAAACACAATACAATAGAGATTCTAACGATTTATCGTTATAAATCGTTAGAATCGTGAGCCGGCACACTAAAACCCGCTAAAACCCACCCCCGACCCTTTAAATTAAATCCCCCACCCTCCCGAACCCCCCCCCCCAAATAACTTAAATTACCTGGTGGTCCAGCGGCGGTCCGGAATGGCAGCGGTCCGGAACGGGCTCCTGCTATTGAATCTTGTTGTCTTCAGCCGGCGCCATTTTCCAAAATGGCGCCGAAAAATGGCGGCGGCCATAGACCAACAGGATTCGACGGCAGGAGGTCCTTCCGGACCCCCGCTGGACTTTTCGCAAGTCTTGTGGGGGTCAGGAGGCCCCCCCAAGCTGGCCAAAAGTTCCTGGAGGTCCAGCGGGGGTCAAGGAGCGATTTCCCGCCGCAAATCGTTTTCCGTACGGAAAATGGTGCCGGCAGGAGATCGACTGCAGGAGGTCGTTCAGCGAGGTGCCGGAACCCTTGCTGAACGACCTCCTGCAGTCGATCTCCTGCCGGCGCCATTTTCCGTACGGAAAACGATTCGCGGCGGGAAATCGCTCCCTGACCCCCGCTGGACCTCCAGGAACTTTTGGCCAGCTTGGGGGGGGGCCTCCTGACCCCCACAAGACTTGCCAAATGTCCAGCGGGGGTCCGGAAGGACCTCCTGCCGTCGAATCCTGTTGGTCTATGGCCGCCGCCATTTTTCGGCGCCATTTTGGAAAATGGCGCCGGCTGAAGACAACAAGATTCAATAACAGGAGCCCGTTCCGGACCGCTGCCGTTCCGGACCGCCGCTGGACCACCAGGTAATTTAAGTTATTTGGGGGGGGGTTCGGGAGGGTGGGGGATTTAATTTAAAGGGTCGGGGGTGGGTTTTAGCGGGTTTTAACGATTTTAGCGGGTTTTAACGATTTTAACGATTTATCACGATATTTTAGCCCCCCCAAACGGCAACAATACGATTCCCTCCCCCTCCCAGCCGAAATCGATCGTTAAGACGATCGAGGACACGATTCACATCTCTAATGGCTAACATAAACAAATGAAACAAAGATTATTTGTTTCATTCATGGTGCCCCTCCATTCATTATGGTGGACTGCAAGTGAAATATGATTATTATTTTTTTGCCCATTCTTTTCAAATAAATGTACATCCCTAGTTTGATCCTAACACATATTTTGAAGAGCTCAATAGAAGAGGATTCCACAAGAGCTATGCTCTTTGTTTTGTTTGTATTAGAACCAGATTGAGAATGGGTCCTAGAGCTTTCTTGTAGATATAGCAGTGAATCTTTTCTGTGAGTCATAAAATTTGGGTATTCCATATCTCTCTACAAGGCAACACAGATAAAAAGGAGGCAGTTTGTTTTTTAATGCACCAGGCAGTATTTTCTCTTAATATTGATTTTTTTTGTCACTACAAATATATTTAGCTAAATTTCTTTGTAATATGAATATCTTTTTTGACCATTCAAAGCTGAGAGTTTTTCTTTGATAAGAGAGAGTTTCTTCCAATATGATGGTGGCTCCCAATTATCTTCTTGGGTTCCCATATATCATATGTAACAGCTTGATATGTGGCATACTTAGAGGGGCGATTTTTTAAATATGTGTATTGTTTGCAGGCCCATGAGTACTGGTGAGGTGAAAGAAGACAAAGATGCCCTGGCAGCTGTTTGTTCTGAAGATTAAGAATGCCTGCTACAGTCATTGGACAGACTAACCATGGCAATGGTCAGCTCTATACCAGCTATCAGATTCCAGGGGAGCAGCTGAGCCCTTTGAAACTGATCCAGTGAATTTATTCCAGTTTCTTTCACCATAGCCACTCTTTTCTTGCCATGTAGGGCAAATCATCTCAGAGGGCCATGCATCAGAATTGGAAAGGTTGCAAAGGTTATACAAGATTTGGTGGGAATAGGCTTCTGACTATCCCTTCCTAATGTCTTTTGTCAGGCATTTATCCCTTACTTACTGCGCACTTATCTTTGCTGTGATACCTCTTTTGCAGACTATGTAAACCACCCGATACCATGTAGTGTACAGAAATCAAGAAATGAATCATTTCTGGAAAATCATGGTAATGGATAAGAACTTGTGAGATTGCCCTCTATTTCCCTTTTGAAAGCAATCTATGAAATACATTTAAAAGAGTACAATAATATTAGAAAAAACATTGTCATCTGTGAAGGCTTTGTGTTCTGTAAATAAATGCAGAATCATTTTTGATGTGTTCTTCTGTCACCCCCTCTTCTGTCTCTGTCTCTCTCCTTTGCCATCATTTCCCTGTTCTCTGCTACACATCTCAGAGACTTCTTCCTATTGTTGTAGCGATCTTCTCCATTTGTAACCTCAATGCATCCTGTTAGCTGAGCTCTTTCAATAGTGTGCATTCTAAGGAGTTAGCAACTGGTGTTAAAATTTAGATTTTAGCAAGCACACATGAAATAGTAGGTAAAAAAGAGCATTCAATGCTATTTTATGTGTGCTTGCAAATGCCAAATGTACATGTGTTCATTCATTTCCACAGGGGTACATGTTAAATATAATGCCTATCTGCTACCATCTACCATGGTGGGTTTAAGGACCTATTTACTAAGCTGAGATAAAATGGTGTGTTTGTGGGATTAACTGAACTGCGGTTCCTTAGAATTGAGTTTAATGAATCCCATGGATTCCATTACACACATTGCCATGGGCAGGGAAATTGTGTGTTCCTCGACATGCAAAGTGCAATGGGATTCACCCATTTCTGGGTTGCCATCTTTTTAAAGGAGCCAAAATGTCCTGTAAATAACTACTCACTGTGTCCAACCCTTCTGGTGATCCATGTCAGAAACCGCCTCCTGTGGACACTTACCCAGCACATACATTTAAGAAAAAGTTTCCTGTGATAAAGCCCCACCTCTACCAAGCAAAAGCCCAATCCGTTTTTGTTCAAAATGCCCTCTGCTCTTCAAATATCATACCCCACTCCCTGACCATCCTTAGGTTTGCTCCTTAAATTGTGATGCCTTCAGGTACAGATGTGATCCTCACACACTCCTGCCCTGCTGTCAGCATCATTCAAAATTCTACCAGCCCACCCAGCCACTTATACCCCTCATGTATGAGGAAAAGGAGCACTTGGATGTCATCTTGTTTCTAATTGACAGATAACACCAATGGAGCAGAAGTGAGTGAGGATCACTTTTATCTCAGAAAATGTTCACATTTTATGGAGGAAGCCTGGGGAATATCTGGGGTGTGGGGTTTTTGAAGTGGGACAAAAAATGGAGCTTAAATTTTAGAGGCAGGGCTTAATCACTAGTACTCTTTTATTTACATTGATGGGCTGGATGGATTTTTGGGAGGAGGTCAGATGAGTTCCCACAAAGATCACCAGGGATTTGGATATGGAGGTGGATTTTGACATCCATTGAAGCCTCTTTATCTTGGTGCCCCAGGAGCATCAATACTAGGGGTGCACAAGGGTAAACATTTTGTTTTGTTTTTTTTTTTTTTTTGTAATATATGTTTTATTGGGTAAAAACAGGAAATAATATAACAACCATCCAAAAAGAAACAGGGGTACAAATACCATCCCGTATCACCCAAGCTTTTTCTTTTATCCCATTAAACATTAGAAAATCTAGCAAGTTGAACTCTATCTAGAATCCCCCTCCCACCCCCCACCCCCCGGTAGAGAGCCATTAACCTCCAAGTAAGAAAAGAAAAGCATGCAAGGTAGTAAGACAGAACAGTTCAGCAACGCCACCCAAGGCAGACCATGCAGCCAGCGCATTATAGCCCGCCCACAGAAGACTCACAAAGCCGTGGATGGGGTAGGCGGAACACCATTAGTCAATGGGGCAGAAAGTCGAACAGTCAAAGATAATGTCTCATAATAGGAAGCCCAAATGTCCTGAAAAACTTGCTTCTTCTTCGGGGAGAAGTGTTTGTACATAGAGCCATATTCCAGTTGATATAACTCAGTGAGTTTAGAAGACCAAAGACTCAATGTAGGCGGATCCTTATCTAGCCACTTCACAAGAATACATTGCTTTGCTATGAGGCAAGCTTTCGCTATAAACAACAAATTGTCCACGTTCAAACTTTCATCCCCAACATCATTGTTCAATAAGCATAGTGAGCAAGTCCACTGTATCTCTTGTTGGAAAATATTGGAAAGGGCTCCACGAACAGCCTCCCAGAAGCTTCTGATATTTGGACAGTCCCACAGACAGTGTATCAAAGTGGCAACAGGCGCAGAACATTTCAAGCAACTTGCCGAGGGAATGTGACCCATTTGATAAGCTCGTGCCGGAGATACAATAATTCTGTGGAAGATACGTTGTTGTAGTTCCCGGAGAGTCACATTAGTAGTAATGGAAAAAATGAAAAGGTATGAGTTCTTAAGCATGTGCATTTGAAGCTCTTCATGGCAATCCCGGGTCCATTTAGGAAGGAGCTTTTGAAAAATACAGTACGGTTGCACCACAAGGTAAAACGAATACAAACATGACAATGTACCTTTATTCATCTGTAAACATAACATTAAGTCTGTGTATTTAGAGTTGGTCAAGTTGTCCCTCTCAGAGCCCAAGGCAGCGGTGATTCCCGCCCGAACATAACCATATAGTAAGAAATGACAGGGCCGAAAACCCAACGTGGTCTGACAATGAGTAAAGGAGTAAATTTGGCTCGTATGAGGGTCTATAAAAGCGCCCAGGGGCCAATTCGGAGCAAAGGAGAACCGATGGGGAGAGGGCAACAGAGAAAGTGAAGGTAGGGAAGATCCCCGTAAAGGGAATTGAGGAGATACTGTAGGAGATAAGCCCAGGAGGGACCGCGTTCTCCGCCATACCTTCCGGACAGTGGTTACCAATATAAAGTTAATATGTAAACTCTGAAAACTCATGGGGGGAGCATGTAAAATATAAGTGGGGTCATAAGGGGCACACATCATGCGGATCATGTTAGGGTCCGTATACTCCGAGGTGCCAAACAACCAGTCTCCTAAAAATCTAAGATTGGCTGCTAAAGAATAAAGATAAAAATTTGGAAGAGCATATCCCCCTTGTACCCTCGGAGCCATAAGAGTCCGATAAGAGAGCCGGGCTCTTTTATTATTCCATATAAATTTACGTAATGCAGCTTGCAATACATGGGCATCCCGGACTAAAATAAAGAAAGGCAACATTAACAATTTGTATAATAAGAGAGGAGCGACAACCATCTTTACTAAAGCAATACGGCCTTGGAAAGAAATAGGAAGTGACTGCCATCCCTGGATTTTGTGGGTCATCTTGGCGATAGTGGGCGGTATATTAAGCGCATACCATCGTTTTGGGTCCGGATGAAGAATTATGCCCAAATATTTAATGGTAGTGTCTGCCCATTTTACAGGAAAGTTTTCCCAGTTGTCACGGAGGACCCCTCCAACATCCAGCGCCTCCGTCTTATCTAAGTTTAATTTAAAGCCAGACAAGAACTGGTAAGTCTGAAAAATGCCCAGAGCCGCTGGGAGAGCTTGTCTGGCCCTAGAAAGGAGCAATAAAATGTCATCAGCAAATAATAGGGTAAGGTAGGAATTGTTACCCACGGGAATCCCCGTGACATCTGGAGTAATCTTCAATTTACACACCAAAGGTTCAACAGTCAAAATAAACAGTAACGGGGACAGGGGGCACCCCTGTCGCGTGCCCCTTTGCAAAGTAAACTCAGCCGAGAGGTCTCCATTGACTAAAATTCGGGCCGTAGGATTCGAGTATAACAACATAATATAGTCATAGATCCTCCCCACAAAACCCATTGTAGTGAGAACCTGCCGAAGAAAAGGCCAAGCGACTCGGTCAAAGGCCTTTTCTGCGTCACACGTTACCACCAATGGATCAGGAACCCTTGAGGTCGAGCAGAGCTCCAAAGCAGTTAAGACTTTATGGATGTTGACCGTAGAGCGCCTGCCAGCCACAAAACCCACCTGATCAGGAGAAATCAATAAGGGGAGAAATGGTTGTATACGGGTGGCCAGAATTTTCGCATAAATCTTTATATCTAAATTTAAAAGGGAGATTGGGCGATAGGACGAAGGTAATAGAGGGTCTCTGCCCGATTTAGGGAGAACCACAATAGTGGCTGCCCGTAGAGTGCTAGGCATTTCCTGATTATCCACCATTTTCTCATAGAGGGACCGTAACACCGGGCTAACCTCTGCCTGTAAAGTTTTATAAAATATCGAGGTCAACCCATCAGGTCCTGGTGCTTTGAGATTGGGAAGGGCCTGGATTGCAGCAAGCACCTCCGCCTCAGTTATGGGAGACTATAATTTCTGGGTCTGGTCCTCAGTCAAACTGGGCATATTAATACCCCTTAAAAACTCAGTAATACTCTCCTCATTGACCGGATCAGCAGAGTAAAGAGATTTATAATAATCTGAGAAGATGTCCGCTATGTCCCGGGAGTTAGATTTAATTTCCCCCATAGCAGACTTGAGGTTCACTATGAATTTAGAAGCCTCTTGCGCTTTTAACAACCGCGCAAGAAGACGCCCTGCTTTGTTGCCATGGGCAAAAAAGGTAAATTGTCGGTGCCTGAGATGACGGGCCGCTCTATCGTGAAGCAAAGTATTCAGGGCAGTTTGTGTCTCTCGAAATTGAGCACTCCACTTCCCATCCAAAGGTCCCGAACACTGACGCTGAAGACCCCTCAGGCGTTTTTCCAGGTCTAATATCTCCCTATCCATCTTTTTTTTCTTATAACTAGAGTAGCTAATAATGTCCCCTCTGAGAACACATTTTGCTGTTTCCCACAGAAGAACCGGTTGGTCGACATGCTGAGCATTTAATTCCATAAAAGTCCGCCATTTATCTGCTAGAAAAACGGCAAAAGCAGGATCATTTGCTAAAGAGGAGGGGAGACGCCATTGACCCCCTACTCCCGGGCCACCGAGTTGAAAGGTGCCAGATACTGGACAGTGATCAGAGATCACTAAAGGTTCGATGGCAGACTTAGTGAATTTAGTAAACAGGGGTTCAGAAATAAGTAAATAGTCAATCCTGGACCTCGATGGATGCGCCTTGGCTATATGAGTAAACTCCCTGTCCCCAGGGTGAAGCACTCTCCAAAGGTCTAACAATCCCAAATGTTTACATAAATAGCTGGGTCCCTTTCGCTCACTGATCTGATGCCCACCTCGAGGAGGCAATCTATCTAGCACTGGGTCTATTGCGAAGTTGAAATCACCCCCAAGGATCACAGGGCAGTCCCCTAAATCAGTGATAATAGAGAGCAGAGAAGTATAAAATGTGTGATCATAAACATTGGGAGCATAGATCGATGCCAATATGATCGGCAAGCCCCGTAACAGCCCCTTAACCACCACATACCGACCTTCAGGGTCTGCCACCACTTGTTGTTTTATAAAGGGAACTGACTGGTGTAATAAGATCGCTACCCCTCTGCTCTTAGAAGTGCCCGAAGCAGAGTAAACTTGTGTTATCCATTTTTTCTGAAGCTTAAGAGCCTCCGGAGGGGACAGGTGAGTTTCCTGAAGAAAGATTATATTGGCACGGAGTCTACCCAGGCGTGCCAAAACCTTCTCACGCTTAACTGGGGTGCCCAAGCCCGCCACATTCCAAGTTATAATTTCAAGAGACATTAGCATAAAATAACAGACTACTAGGAAGCTCATGTATCCGCCCAGGTAAGTGCCCTCTGTGTACGTGTGGGCGGCCCTGCTGAAGCTCAATCCGTGCCACACAGTACATGATACAAATCCAAAAACAGGAGATATTCCCTTGATACAGACAAAATAATAACAGTACATATAGGCTCTCTACCGGTATGTCACCCTCCCCCCACCCTGTTATTCCCCCCATAACAAACCTCAGCATAAAGATCCCCAGATCCCAGTCAGACAAAAACAACCAGGAAATAGGGAGGAGAGCACGAAGATGTTACATGTGTTCGGCTCCTCCCTGGGATCCCTCATTGAAAATAGAAACAGTGAAAACTGCCAACCCCCTTATTCATAGGTCCCCAAGTGCGCACATACGACAATTTGTGGCTTTATGTATACAATAATTACAATGGCAACATATCAGAACAGCAAAAACAAAATCAAACCAAACTTGGTGGGCTATACAAAAGCTCTGAAGAGCAAGGCCCGCTGGAAAACTGCAGGCAGGCTGTCGGAAAAGCACCAATGCGGTAGACCAAACGTTATCTGCAGCCAGCAATCACGAGGTAGATGGTGCTGCAGGGCCCGGTATAGACTGAACATAAACTTTTGCTGCCCCCGCCGAGTCAAACAATTTAGTCTGTCCTTGATGCATGACCTTTAATTTTGCCGGAAACATAAGAGCAAACCTGACTTGCTTATTCACCAACTCCGAGCAAACCTCAGTAAAGGCCTTCCGTTGCAGTGAGACTCGTGGTGAATAATCCTGAAAGATCATGATACGGTGCGTTTCATAGGTGAGGTCCCGGGCTTTCCTGAAGTGCTGCAAAACCAATGATCGATGCGCAAAATGTAAGAAACGGGCCAAGATCACTCGTGGGCGATTAGCCGGCTCTCCCTCAGATCGCCGCCCCACCCGATGAGCTCGCTCTAACAAACCTCCGGAGGGGGACGCCAAGGTCGGCACAATACTAAGTAGCCACGCTTCAAGCAGGCGGGGTAGGTCAGCTTCAGAGAGAGTTTCAGGAAACCCCACAAACCGAAGATTGTTCCGGCGGGAACGATTTTCTAAGTCGTCGATTTTTTCTGCGTTCGCCGCCGCTTGCTTAGTCAGTTCGTCCACTTTTTTCTCCAAGGCTCCGATGTCGTCTTCAGCTAGGCCCACACGGCCTTCGAGTCGTTCCGCGCGCGCATCAAATTCCGTGAGCGATGCCCTCACATCAGCAATCTGTTCCGACAGCTGATGGAGGCGAATGTCAAGCGCCGCTACCACTGCTTGAGATATTTTCTCTTCCAGCGAGTCGCCGTCCTCCACAGGTTCCTCATGCGCCACAGCCGCCATCTTAGGTGGGGGGAGCTTCGGCTTGTCTTTCTCCTTCCGAAGAGATCTAGTAGCCATACAGCGCGATAAAAGTAGCCCACGGTGGAAGCAGGCCAATCGGAAAATTCAGAGAGACAAGTCCAGCAAAAAAAAAACAAGGGGGAAGCAAAAGATGGTGAGGGATCGCCAGAGAGATAGCCGGAGCTCGCAGGAGCACGTCCTAGCAAGCCCACCACATCACGTGATCTCCTTGTTTTGTTTTTTAATTTCATTATTGGGGTTTTTTTCCACAACTTTAGTTTTGTATAACATTTATTTTGTTTTCTTTAGTTTACAAAATGAAATAAATATTAAAAAAAAAAACCACATAAAAAAGACATAAAAAAAATTAAAGGGTCTTCCCGAGGCAGCCCATCTCCATTACTCATCCCTTCCACCCAAAAAAATGTTAGAGCCAAAACCTCCCCAGTCCCCTCTTACCCAGTTTTGGAGGGATCCACGGATGAGGCCTAGGCCCAGGCCAAAGCCTCAGTCTTGCATAGGCCTAGGCTATGGTAGGTCACCGTGACTTCAGCCTTGGCCCTAATCAATGCCCAGGCTTTGAGGCCTGATCCCTATGCCTTGGCCTAGGACCAATGTTGGGGCCTAGAGCAGAATCAGGGGTCTTAGACTCAGTCTAGGCTGAGCTAGGACCCAGTGTAGAGGCCGGGTCATGATGCCAGGGGCTTGGTCTGCACCCAAGTCAGATGCTAGGCCAAGGTCCAGGCTCAGGCCCAATGCATTGGCCCATTTTTTAGGTTGGTCTCTGATGCTGGGGCCCAGCCCAGAGACCAGGAACCATAACCTGGGTCATGACCTATGTCAAGGTCTGAGCCTAAGCCCAATGCCAGGGCCTGATCTGGAAACTGGGTCCCAATGCCAGGGCTTCGGCCCAGACTTAGTCCTAATGCCAGTGTCAAGCTTGGGTTTGGGTTGAGGCCATGACATCGGGAACCTATTTCTAGACCAGGCATCAGAGTTGGGCCTGGACCCATGCCTTGGGCTAGGCTGAGGCCAGGCATCAGGACCCGGCCTCTGGCCAGGGCCCAGCATCGATGCCTGGATTTGCGCCGAGGCCCCAGCATTGGCACCTTGCCTCTGGACCAGGTCCCAGCATTGGACCTGTGTCTGGGCCACAAGGTCAGATCCTCAAAAGAACTGGTAAGTGGAGCTGTGAAATTTCCTGCCCTGGCAAACTTTTTCGGGTCTTGGCCGGCACGCACAACTTACTTCTGCTCCTTAAAGCAAGTAAGTTATAAAAAAAAAAAAAAAAGGGTTTAAATGTAGGGTTTAGGGGTTGGGATGGAGAGGGGAAAAAGGCAGGAAGGGGAGGTAGGGGGATAGGGAAGTTCCCTCTCAGTTCGTTCCTTTATTGGACTGGACTGGGAGAGAACTGGGCGAAGGTCTGATCGTGATGCCACATGTACTTTAAAATATCCCCCCCTGCATGTATGCCGATACAAATTGGGCACGCATGTGCACACGGGTATCATATTTTATAACATGGGCATGGCAACATACGCACGTTATAAATTCAGCGTGTCCATGTGTGTGCACGGGGAACCTTGCGCATATGGACGCCGTGCATTTCTTTTAAAATCTACCTCTTTCAGTGTAGATGCTGTTTTCACAGGGAACACAGAAAATAACCCCCAGATTGTTTCTTGGCTGCCTGGAACTCTTTGTCTTTTCCTCTTACAATCTAGTGACTACACTATGAAAAATCCTGGCAAAAGTTATATTTTCGGAAATTATACTAAAGGTTGAATTCACTGCAGTAGAATATGTAAACACAGTTATTATACTTTTTGCATGTTTTGCATTGCATAGGACTAAAAAGTAGTCATAATGCAGTAATCTCTAAAATGTAACATAAATGTATGCAGGTACAGACGAGATCTGGTCTCTAGGCTATGTGTAATCTCCTCTGTGCATCTATGCAAACAATAAGTGCACTATTGGGTGCATAGGTGCAATTTGTTGTCCACGAAGAGCACGGTTTTGGCATTTATTTTGGAAGAATAAAAATAATCTTCAAAAAATAAAATAAAAGTACACATTCTTTTTCTGGGTACCCATCCCCATCAGGAGGTAATAAAATCCTGTTTTCTCCTGCAATTGGAAGTCAGTGCTGAAAGGAGAGAGGGAATCATTAGCTCAGCTAAGGAGTGGAGATATTGATTTGGGGTTAGAAAACAGTTTAAGGGGGATTTCCAGCTGTGAGATGCATTCCTTGCCTTTGCTGGCTCAACAAGATTCCTGAGAACATCATGGTGGACTGTCCGGGTCTTGATGCTAACATCATTGGGAGAGCATCAAGGAAGAATAAAAGCAAGCACCCTGAGGAAATATATAGGGCTTATCAGCTGCGAGACACTGTCCTTGCTTTACCTGTCCCAACAAGATTCCTAAGGACATTGTGGTGGTCTGCCCAGGGTCCTGAGGCTGATGTCACTGGGAAAGCATCAGGGGGAATAAAATCAAGTGCCCTGAAATGCAAAGCCGCTCAGCGCGTTGAAGCTGCATGCCTTCCAGGCACACCCCTGGAAAAAGCTTTGAAATCTATCAATGCTATGGGGAAGAAAAGGAAGGGGAAGGCTACTTCTTCCCCTTTAGCCTCCAATAAGAGGACCCATGGATTTATATCGACAGCGTTCTGCTCACGCCATAAACAAAGACAAAAGAGAGGCAGTCGAGGTCTCCCTTAGTTCTGGAGTGCGTATCCCTCCACCAGCCCCCAGCCCTTGGGGAGCGGTGTTTGGCTACTCTACCTAATCCTAGTATTTTAGAGTTGCTTTTTGAAGAAGGAGTCTCCTCAAGCCATGATGATATAATAGGAAGAGCTTTGACTGGGTATTACCATCAGCCTACTGCTTTTTCTGTTTCCCCATTGTCTGAGGAATATAGCATCACTAGTACTGGCTCTGTTTGCGTGGAGGAGATGTCTGTAGAGTTGTGTATTACAGTTCCAGCAGCAATAGTTCAACTTTAAATCTAAGTGGTCTACAGGCTGTCAGGGTGGTAGCTGAGCTGGCTAATATTACCCTTGGAGATATTTGGAGGGTAGTCTCTTAGACCACATCCTCTATGGCACAGACCATTGCGTAGCTTTGGGGCTTTTTTCACTGGAACTTCATCTAAATTGTCTGAATTTGAACACTGAATGGGAGCCATTGAGACTTAGAATGCATCTTCAATTAATTTAGTGACAATTGTACAGTCATCTGTTTTAGCTAATGTTAAAAACAGTTTGATATTATATGATACGGTTGAATCCTTGGAGAATATTATTAGACCAAAAAATCTTCATTTATTAAATTTTCCAAAATTAGATTGATTTCAGCTTTCAAGCTATTTGAGAAGTATATTAATGAAACTTTACAGATCTCCCAGGGTAAGGCAATTCATTTATTTAGATGTTATTATGTACTGGATTTGAAGGAAAATGTTAGTGAAGAAGGAACTATGTATGTTTGACACTCTTCAATAGTTCCATTTTATCTGCATTTTTTCAGAATGCTCAGGATAATATTACCACGACAGCAACTTTGATTGTTACCTTTGCTCTTGATTTAGATAAGGAATTGGTTCTTAGGCAATATTTCAAATATAATGATGCATGCTTTTGTGGTCAAAATCTACAAATGTTTCCAGATGTGTCACATGAGACTCAGATGTGAAGGAAGTTATTTTTACAACTGAAACAGCTTGTTCTTACACTGGGGGCTTCCTTCTTACTGTAATTCCCCTGCAAATGTATCATAACTTATCAGAGTAATAAGTACATATGTTTTGATACAGCCCATCTGGGAACATTTCTTCCAGATAAAGCCTCTGTATCTTAATTGGTTAGGATGTCTAAGTGGTGGGATTGGTGTACTTTACATTTATCTGACAGCATCTTGCATGTATAGTATTTATTTATCTTTCCTTTTTAATTTCCTTTGTCACCCACAATACTAGAATTTTGTATTTGGTTATAATTTATTTTTATTTCTTTGCTGTGTCATAGTAATTTTATTCTTATATTATAGCCACTGTTCTTGGCTTTAATTCATGTATTTGATTAAGTGCTAATAAAGATAGAATTTTAAAAAAAGAAAGCAGTTTAAGAAGACATTTTTTTCTCCTGAGAGACCTTTCATGTTTTTTATGCAGCTTATCATTTGTGTTTCTTTTCCTTGTGTCTTCTGTTTCTCTTTGTTAGTAGGCATCTCTGAGAAAATGCATATGCTGTGTCAGTCTTTGTCTGCATATATTTGTTACACAGTTTGAAAAAGAAGAGATAGTGTGTAAATGTGGAAAGAATGGTGCATGCAGGTTTTTGGGAGTTTGTGGGTTATAATTTCTCTTGCTGCAAGTCTGCTATTGGATGGAATCTAAAATGCATCTATCAAAAAATGATCCACCCTTAGTGTTAATTCCCAGAACTATGCATCACAATGTACTCTAAAATGATGTTATGTTTAAATAAATGAATGGGACTCTCATACAGGAACAAACTGTCACTTGTATTTATCTATGCCGGCATTTTTTTCCCAATAGGCGCTAGTGTCCAAAAATTCTTTTTCACAATTGCAGATAAAATATAATAGTACTTACTTATCTCCAAGCCAATACATTCAGACCAGACATAAACCCATGTTTTGATGGAAAGTAATCATAGCTAATTTGGTGGCATTATCTGCAAGCCAAGCCCAGTCATTACTTAAAAGCCCTCCCCCACCCCGCTCTAATCCAGCTGCCAATCATGTGCACGCTGGCAATGTAGTAAACCAATGAGAGACAGTTCCTTTAATGCATGAGCAATTCAAATTACACTAAACCATTCTGTTTCTTCATTCATGCAAAGATATTTCACTGACTGAACAGTGTACAGTATATCCAATACTATTCCCTGCTCTTAAGTCTGGCCTCATGATTATCCTTGTGTTTTGAGGGTTAAGACCTATTTGATAATGGTCCATTTCAGCTCTGAAAAATTATGAGCTTTAGTAGCATTATTCCACAATTGGGCCTGGAATTTCAAATCATTGAAAACTAGACTCTCAGAACATCATATGTGATTTATGTGACCCACATAAAATAGAGGATATGAGCAAACAATAATATATATATCACCTAAGAGGAAGAGCAGTCTGTGTTCATACAAACTTGAAAAATGTCCTGCCACTGATCGGATTGACCCACTTGCCGCATGGCCAATGAACCTAAATTATACTGAGGTTCATCTCAAAGGGATCCAAAGTTGCTCTAGCCACTCTCTAATGGACTGTGCATCCTCATTTGAAGGCAATGCAAGGATCTTCCTTAAAATCTGCATGTACAGAAGATGATACATACCAATATTTCTGTATGGCTGCAGAAATAGCTGCTGCTCTATTGGTATATTTAAGGACACACACTATATGTTGTTTCTCGGGAGGTTGTACCCATTTGAATAAGGCATTTTGAACATGCACACATTGTTTATATCAGTAGTTTAGCATATCAGGTACAAAACTAGAACAATGTACCATTCCTGCAAAATAAAAAAAAAGGTGAATTTGATTTTAGAATGTTGAGCATCTCTCCCATGCATTCACTATAAGAAAGGAGTGTGGGTGCAGGTCAATTCGCAAGCAAGATTGTTCAGATAAAATATAGTAACATAGAAACAAATTTCAGTTTTGAGAATCTGGCAAACAGTAGGGATGTGAATCGTTTTTCAACGATTAAAATTATCGTCCGATAATGTTTATATCGTCTTAAATCGTTATAGAACACGATACAATAGAAATTCTAACGATTTATCGTTAAAAATCGTTAAATCGTGTTAGTGCGCACTAACTCGAGTTAGTGCGCACTAACTCCCCGTTAGTGCGCACTAACTCGATTTAGTGCGCACTAACTGAAAATGATACAAATAAACACTTTCCAGGTCACTGAAGGTCAGTTAGGAATGAATATGTGTTCCTATTGGCTGGCTGCCCTCTTATCTATTGATGTTACCAAGGTTACCACTGAGGTGATGGTTGGGGGGATGGGAAATGGAACTGGAAACTAACGAACACCAACAGAAAATGAAACAAAGTGTTCACACTTCCCAGGTCAGTAAAGGTCACTTAGGAATGAATATGTATGTATGTATTCCTATTGGCTGGCTGTGCTCTTATCTATTGATGTTACCAAGGCTAATACTGAGGTAATGGTTGGGGGGATGTGAAATGGAAACAGTTGGAAGCTTGACAAAAAAAGTAATGTAATGATCAGCACTCACGTGACTAGAACTTGTTTGTTTATTATTTTTGTTAGCAGGCACCTGAAATGCTAGTGCATGTTGAATTTGCCAATCACTGTGCATTTTAGAAAGGTGGTCCTGGCTGGAACTGTACACAGTTCAAATATATGTAATTGATTGTTGGTAAGTGTATTTTTTAAGTAGCCACACTGGCACAAGTATGTTTACTTTTCCTCCTACTTAACTCACTAGCTCAGCTTTGTAAGAAGGGCTTCTCTGCTTGTGTGTTGTTTTTGTTTGGTGTGAGGAGAGCAGAAACATCAGATCTTTATTCAATCTACTACAGTCATCTCTTACAGTGCCCTATCCCTATTAATACCAGGAGTGTTGTGATCTTCCTGCACACAGTGCCCTAACCCTGATACCAGTCTGAGACAGCTCCCTCCCTGCATTACTAGTGAGAGGCTGGCTTCACAGACAGGGAGGAGCTGCCTGACCCTCACTCCTGACTTCCCCCATGTCCCAGCTAGTGAATGGTGTGTGGGTGAGGGGGGGGGGAGGATGGTGAAGTCTGAGACAGCTCCCTCCCTGCATTACTAGTGAGAGGCTGGCTTCACAGACAGGGGGGAGCTGCCTGACCCTCACTCCTGACTTCCCCCATGTCCCAGCTAGTGAATGGTGTGTGGGTGAAGGGGGGGGGAGGATGGTGAAGTCTGAGACAACTCCCTCCCTGCATTACTAGTGAGAGGCTGGCTTCACAGACAGGGGGGAGCTGCCTGACCCTCACTCCTGACTTCCCCCATGTCCCAGCTAGTGAATGGTGTGTGGGTGAGGGGGGGGGGGAGGATGGTGAAGTCTGAGACAGCTCCCTCCCTGCATTACTAGTGAGAGGCTGGCTTCACAGACAGGGGGGAGCTGCCTGACCCTCACTCCTGACTTCCCCCATGTCCCAGCTAGTGAATGGTGTGTGGGTGAGGGGGGGGGAGGATGGTGAAGTCTGAGACAGCTCCCTCCCTGCATTACTAGTGAGAGGCTGGCTTCACAGACAGGGGGGAGCTGCCTGACCCTCACTCCTGACTTCCCCCATGTCCCAGCTAGTGAATGGTGTGTGGGTGAGGGGGGGGGGGGGAGGATGGTGAAGTCTGAGACAGCTCCCTCCCTGCATTACTAGTGGGAGGCGGGCTTCACAGACAGGGGGGGGCTGCCTGCCCCTCACTCCTGACTTCCCCCATGTCCCAGCTAGTGAATGGTGTGTGGGTAAGGGGGGGGGGAGGATGGTGAAGTCTGAGACAGCTCCCTCCCTGCATTACTAGTGAGAGGCTGGCTTCACAGACAGGGGGGAGCTGCCTGACCCTCACTCCTGACTTCCCCCATGTCCCAGCTAGTGAATGGTGTGTGGGTGGGGGGGGGGGGGGGGAGGATGGTGAAGTCTGAGACAGCTCCCTCCCTGCATTACTAGTGAGAGGCTGGCTTCACAGACAGGGGGGAGCTGCCTGACCCTCACTCCTGACTTCCCCCATGTCCCAGCTAGTGAATGGTGTGTGGGTGAGGGGGGGGGGAGGATGGTGAAGTCTGAGACAGCTCCCTCCCTGCATTACTAGTGAGAGGCTGGCTTCACAGACAGGGGGGAGCTGCCTGACCCTCACTCCTGACTTCCCCCATGTCCCAGCTAGTGAATGGTGTGTGGGTGAGGGGGGGGGGAGGATGGTGAAGTCTGAGACAGCTCCCTCCCTGCATTACTAGTGAGAGGCTGGCTTCACAGACAGGGGGGAGCTGCCTGACCCTCACTCCTGACTTCCCCCATGTCCCAGCTAGTGAATGGTGTGTGGGTGAGGGGGGGGGGGGAGGATGGTGAAGTCTGAGACAGCTCCCTCCCTGCATTACTAGTGAGAGGCTGGCTTCACAGACAGGGGGGAGCTGCCTGACCCTCACTCCTCCGGGGTATTGTGATCTTCCTGCACACAGTGCCCTATCCCTGATACCAGGGGTGTTGTGATCTTCCTGCACGCAGTGCCCTATCCCTGATACCGGGATGTGTGCAAGAAGATCACAACACCCCCGGTATCAGGAATAGGGCACTGCGTGCAGGAAGATCACAACACCCCCAGTATCAGGAATAGGGCACTGTGTGCAGGAAGATCACAACACCCCTGGTATTAGGGATAGGGCACTGTGTGCAGGAAGATCACAACACTCCTGGTATTAATAGGGATAGGGCACTGTGTGCAGGAAGATCACAATACCCCTGGTATCAGGGTTAGGGCACAAGTTCTAGTCACATTGACTGATCACATTACTTGTTTTGTCAAGCTACCAACTGTTTCCATTTCCCATCCCCCATATACTGTCAGTAGGAAACTTGGTAACATGAATAAATAAGAGGGCAGCCAATAGGAATACATATTCATTCCTAAACTGACCTTAACTGACCTGAAAAGTGTCAAATTGTATCATTTTCAGTTAGTGCGCACTAACTCCCAGTTAGTGCGCACTAACTCCCATTAGTGCGCACTAACTCGAGTTAGTGCGCACTAATCGGAAAAAACGATTTTTAACGATTTTTTAACTAAAAAATCGTGCTTAAGACGATTTTCTTGCCCTGCCACACGATTTCTATCGTTAAGACGATATGGAAAACGATTCACATCCCTAGCAAACAGTACATTTACTTAGAGACAAATCTGTTTCTTCCCTTTACACTATCAAAAGCCACACAAGCAGATTCCTCTTTTTTACATAATGCAAGATCACCTGCTGAAACAGGATCTAGAATTGTCTACACCTCTGTGACAAGGGTACATTACCCCATGAGCATATATATGTCTCTGGCTTGAGCAGCACAAGGACTTTAAGTGACTTAATATTGACAAGCTGCTTTTAAGTTCTATGCAGTGAAAATATTCATCATCTATGATAGCTCTTTACTGAAATAAATAGGATTAATAGCAAGAAAACCTGCAGAGAACTGACACTGAATGCAGAATAAATGTTTGCTGTCTTCAAAGCCTCCCCTTCCCCTCCTGAGGACAGCTGAGCTATGATGCTGTGTTGGACCAATGGAAGCCCCAGAACTACCTGGGAAGCAAGAAGGGATCCGAACAATGGAGAGAGAGGAAAAGGAGAGATGTGGGCTCCTGCTGAAAAAAAAGAAGCACAGAAGCAACAGGAACTGGGAGTGAAAGGAGACAAGGATCTGGCTTTAGTGTGAATCCTACACTAAAAACGTCATGGGGGTATGCTACACCAAGAGAAGAACTGCTGAACACCAGTGAAAGGGAAAGAATCTCTCAGCAGGGGACAGGGTTGAGCTGGGAATAAACTCCTCCCTTGCTATCCTCCCCTTCATTAGGAGACACTGGCTCCAGTTTGTTTGGAGGGGTTGCCGTTCCCTTGCTGAAGAAGCCAACAGCCAACAAAACAACCTAAATCTTGACTCTAATAGTGAGGATCAGAGCAGGGGCAGATTGAAAGAAAATATCAGCCCGTGGGATTTTTTTTTTTTCAAATCTGGCCCACGTGGTATCTGTCTGATGCCCTTGTACACTTTCCCTGCAGAATGTTTCAACAGTTCCCAAAAGCACACCAAAATGACCGTTCAGAGGTACATCATGTGACCTGGACCCTGGCAGAATGAGCCAAAAAATCTGCAATGCAAATTACAAATTTTTCCTAAATAACTAAGTGGTAGAGCACACGCTAGACCAGGGGTGAGCAAACAGATCTGAGGGCCCTCTTCCATCCATGCAATCGGTTGCCATCTGCCCCCAAGTCTAGTTACATCTCTCATAATTATAATCTTGGATTCCTGATCTGGCATTGAAGTCTCTTGTCAACCAATCAGCTCTTGAACCAGTTGCTAAGTAAGGTGACAACCACAGTGTCAGCCAGTGTCAGCCACACACACATACACACAGTGTCTCTCAGACACAAATACCAACACACACTCTTTCAGACACCCACATTGTGTGTCTCTCTTTCTCACACAAAGACTCCCACACATACACTCTCACTCTCAGTGTATTGGTGTATCATAAAGAAAGAGTGTGTAAAAGTATCTTTCTGTGCTAGGAAGAAAGCCACCAAACGCGCATACACACACACTCTCTGACACACACATACTGTCATTGTGCTGCTGCTCATATGCTCACACAATGAATGCCCCTGGTCCAGTACTGCCAGTATTATATAAAACATTTTTGCTTGCTGCCAGCCCTTCCCCAGACTACAGCAGTCCTCTCCCTTTCTCATTCCCACCTTCACCCTTCTTGGTCCCTCCCCCCCTCTAGGATACTCACTGGTTCCACAGCTAGTTAACCCTTTCAAATGGAAAGACCAGCCTACAGAAGCCTCCCCAACACTGCACAGGCACTTCCTCTTGGCTCACCCCTTCCCTTTTTGTGACTGGAGTTTGCCTCCACTTCTTTGTGCCCCCACCACCATTTCAGCACATTACCATTGACTGAGTGCTACAGAAGCTGCTGCTTTTATGGTTCCCCAGGCTCTGCATTACTTACTAGAGATGTGAATCGGAACTGAAATCCGAACCGATTCTCGTTCCGATTCACATCTCTATTACTTACCTACTGCAGGGGAGGGATGGAAAGACTAGAAGTATATCTGTTCCTCCAGGACTTAAAAAGAAAAATGAAGCACTGGCTGAGACTGGAGAGAACCACAGGACCCAAAGCGGTACAGCTCCAGAATCCTGCTTTCCCACATGAATCCAGTGCAGCCAGGGAAGGTGCAAGGGTATTAGGCATCATAGGTAAACCTTACAGCCTTGTACCCCTAGCCCCTTCCACCCCACACACAATTAATAATGCATTTATAAATGTTTTTACATTAAAAAGGACATTCAAAGAACAGTCTTATGAGGTAAAAGTATCACTTATAGCATGTACATTATATGGTGCCAACCAGAAAACCCTGCAAAATAAAAAATAAAGAGACATTTGGATCCCATATTGCATTAAACCTATTGTAACAATTTAGCTGTAGGCTCAGCTCTCAGAAAGCCTTGGGTAACCTGAATTATAATTAAAATATATTAAAACTCCAATACCAAAACATCAATAACTGCCAGAGTTCTAACAGTGACAACCCAACCTATGAGAAGCCAATGCTACAAATATTACACCAGGGTCTTAAACACGAATTTGGAAACCAGAACATGCTAAACTACTATAGGTCCCTGCACTGAAACTACATGCTAGCAGAATACATCACCTCTGTCACACATGCAGAAAACAGATCAACCCTCACTAATTACAGAATAGAGACTAGAAAGTATAAATAGAAATGTGCAGACAAAAACTGAATTGGAAACTGCAACAAGCTAGATCCTATATATAGTGCAAAAATGGAAAGAGAGAAACATTATCATTCCTCATAAACTATCAAATCAAGAAATATAAATCAGCAATAGTAAAGCCATACTAATAAAAAGAATAAATATTTCAAAACAGCTGAACATGCTGTTACGCATGGGCTCCGGTCAGGAGTCATGAACACCACCCAGAAGGGTGGCTCCAGGTGGAGAGAGACAGGAAAGGCTAGAAACAGTGTCTGGGTCCAGGCTGGGTCAGGGCAGGCGGCAAGTAGCAGTGTCTGGGTTCAGGCTGGGTCAGGGCAAGGCAGGTCAGAAGGCCCGTAGGCCACACACACACACAGAAGGCCCATAGGCCACACACCGTAAGCAGGGCAAGGCAGGTCAGAAGGCCCGTAGGCCACACACACACAGAAGGCCCGTAGGCCACACTCAGTAAGCAGGGCCAGGCAGGTCAGAAGGCCCGTAGGCCACACACACACAGAAGGCCCGTAGGCCACACTCAGTAAGCAGGGCAAGGCAGGTCAGAAGGCCCGTAGGCCACACACACACAGAAGGCCCGTAGGCCACACACAGTAAGCAGGGCAAGGCAGAAGGCCCGAAGGCCGCACAAGGCAAGGCAAGGAATGAGGCCCGAAGGCCGCGCAAGGCAAGGCAAGGAATGAGGAATGAGGCCCGAAGGCCGCACAAGGCAAGGCAAGGCAAGGAATAAGGCCCGAAGGCCGCGCAAGGCAAGGCAAGGAATGGTCCAGGGACCAAATGCACAGCAAGCAAGGAAGGAAGGCTAGAGCAGGGAGCCCAGGCGAGCTCGATGCCGAAGCACCGAGGGAACTGTCAGGCAGGGTTATAAGGGACAGCCCAGATCATAGAGTGGACAGGGGAGATGGACTGGGCCTGTCAGGAGAGCCAGCACTAGAGGGACCCCTGGTGGTGAGGCAATTGCACTGCAGCCATAGCCGTAACAGTACCCCCTCCTCAAGGCCTCCCCCTCCTCCTGGGTCCCATCTTAGCAGGGGGTACTCAATAATGAAGTCAGACCCCTCCTGGGGCGATGCGGCAGATTCAACTCCTTCCCGAGGCAGCAAGGCAGTCCATAACCCCTCTTGGGACAAGGCGGCAGAGTTAGACCCCTCCTGGGGTAGCAGAATAGTCCGTAATCCCTCCTGAGACGACAGCAGGACTGGTCTGGACCCCTCCAGGGTCGGCATTAGGACCAGCACAGACCCCTCCAGGGTCGGCGACAGCAGGACCAGTACGGACCCCTCCAGGGTCGGCAGCTGGACCGGTACAGCAGGCTCAGATGGTTGAGTAACAAAGTCTGTTGGCAGGCCCGGTTCGGACCCCTCCGGGGACTGCAGCAGGACCGGTTCGGACCCCTCTGGGGACGGTAGCAGGACCGGTTCAAGTCCCTCCGGGGGCGGCAGCAGGACCACTTCAGTAGACTCAGATGGCTGAGTCAGAAAGTCTGTCAGTAGGACCGGTTCGGATCCCTCCGGGGACGACAGCAGGACCAGTTCGGACCCCTCCGAGGACGGCAGCAGGACCGGTTCGGACCCCTCCGGGGACGACAGCAGGACCGGTTCGGACCCCTCCGGGGACGACAGCAGGACCGGTTCGAGCCCCTCCGGGGACGACAGCAGGACCGGTTCGAGCCCCTCCGGGGGCGGCAGCAGGACCGGTTCAGTAGACTCAGATGGCTGAGTCAAAAAGTCTGTTAGTAGGACTGGTTTGGACCCATCCGGGAACAGCAGCAGGACCGGTTCGGACCCCTCCGGGGGCGAAACAGCAGACTCAGGCTCTTCTCGGAGTAGTGCTACAGGCTCGGACCCCTCTTGAGGTGATGCAGTGGACTCGGACCCCTCTCGGGGTGATGCAGCAGGCTCGGACCCCTCTCGGGGTGATGCAGCTGGCTCGGCCCCCTCTCGGGGTGATGCAGCAGGCTTGGATCCTCCTCGGGGTGAAACAGCAGGCTCGGACCCCTCTTGGGGCGATGCAGCAGGCTCGGGCCCCTTTCGGGGTGATGCAGCAGGCTCGGACCCCTCTCGGGGCGATGCAGCAGGCTCGGGCCCCTCTTGGGGTGATGCAGCAGGCTCGGGCCCCTCTCGGGGTGATGCAGCAGGCTCGGACCCCTCTTGGGGCGATGCAGCAGGCTCGGATCCTCCTCGGGGTGAAACAGCAGGCTCGGACCCCTGTTGGGGCGATGCAGCATGCTTGGACCCCTCTTGGGGCGATGCAGCAGGCTCAGACCCCTCTCGGGGCGAAACAGCAGGCTCGGACCCCTCTCGGGGTGATGCAGCAGGCTTGGATCCTCCTCGGGGTGAAACAGCAGGCTTGGACCCCTCTCGGGGTGATGCAGCAGGCTTGGCCCCCTCTCCGGGTGATGCAGCAGGCTTGGATCCTCCTCGGGGTGAAACAGCAGGCTTGGACCCCTCTTGGGGCGATGCAGCAGGCACGGACCCCTCTTGGGGCGATGCAGCAGGTTCGGACCCCTCTCGGGGTGATGCAGCAGACTTGGACCCCTCTTGGGGCGATGCAGCAGGCTTGGACCCCTCTTGGGGCGATGCAGCAGGCTCGGACTCCTCTCGGGGTGATGCAGCAGGCTTGGACCCCTCTTGGGGTGATGCAGCAAGGTTAAAAGCAGTGCACATGGAAGACACAGATTGCACTGCTGTGGGCTTGATACCTCGAGCCAAACTCTGAGGCTCCTTATTTTGTTTCTGGAGGACCAGTTTAGAGAAGGCACAGGCAGTTCTAGGACGTCTAGGGAAAGTGCTCATTATTGTCTCAACAGCAGCTGTGGGAAGCAGAGCCCTGCTAGAGTTAATCAGCTCTCTCCGTTTAAGAGAAACCTGTTCCCGAGGGTCTAGCACTGGTATCACAGAAGCCTTCTTGGTCAGGTAAGTCCTGGGTTTTTCTTTCCACAAACTGCCAGCTAAAATGTCTGTTTTAGTTGAGCCAGAAGCAGAATACCGGTTAGGAGAGCTGATTGTTTTTTCTAATGGAACAGCTGGTCCTAGAGCAGCACAACGGGGGCAGGGATTGCCTGGTAGTAACAGACACGGAACACAAGAGCATTTCCACCACCCTGGTTTTGGAGTTAGACAATTTAAACATTCCTGATAGACCGAGACGTTCCTCTTATGACAACTGCTGCAAACCCAGTGCTCTTGGTCTGAGAGTTGACATGCAAGACAGTTCTTGTAACTGGGATAGTTCAAAGTCTGGCAACAAGCACAGACATAAAAACTTGGAGGCTGAGGCATAATGTGAGTAGAGGTAAAAGAAAAATTGGCTCACCGGTAGTACCAAGACCTATCTCTTCCCCTGGAAATTGGTGGCTTCGGCATACTGTTACGCATGGGCTCCGGTCAGGAGTCATGAACACCACCCAGAAGGGTGGCTCCAGGTGGAGAGAGACAGGAAAGGCTAGAAACAGTGTCTGGGTCCAGGCTGGGTCAGGGCAGGCGGCAAGTAGCAGTGTCTGGGTCCAGGCTGGGTCAGGGCATGCGGCAAGTAGCAGTGTCTGGGTTCAGGCTGGGTCAGGGCAAGGCAGGTCAGAAGGCCCGTAGGCCACACACACACACAGAAGGCCCGTAGGCCACACTCAGTAAGCAGGGCCAGGCAGGTCAGAAGGCCCATAGGCCACACACACACAGAAGGCCCATAGGCCACACTCAGTAAGCAGGGCAAGGCAGGTCAGAAGGCCCGTAGGCCACACACACACATAAGGCCCGTAGGCCACACTCAGTAAGCAGGGCAAGGCAGGTCAGAAGGCCCGTAGGCCACACACACACAGAAGGCCCGTAGGCCACACACAGTAAGCAGGGCAAGGCAGAAGGCCCGAAGGCCGCACAAGGCAAGGCAAGGAATGAGGCCCGAAGGCCGCGCAAGGCAAGGCAAGGAATGAGGAATGAGGAATGAGGCCCGAAGGCCGCGCAAGGCAAGGCAAGGAATAAGGCCCGAAGTCCGCGCAAGGCAAGGCAAGGAATGGTCCAGGGACCAAATGCACAGCAAGCAAGGAAGGAAGGCTAGAGCAGGGAGCCCAGGCGAGCTCGATGCCGAAGCACCGAGGGAACTGTCAGGCAGGGTTATAAGGGACAGCCCAGAACATAGAGTGGACAGGGGAGATGGACTGGACCTGTCAGGAGAGCCAGCACTAGAGGGACCCCTGGTGGTGAGGCGGTTGCACTGCAGCCATAGCCGTAACACATGCAATAATACTCATATAAAACTTTTTAAAATTTCCCTAAAACCAATAACATATTTTAAAACAGCAGACATCAAATAATACCCAATAATTAAAACCGGTAAGAATTGAAAAAAATCTCCCATTTTCTATACTTTCTAGTCACCCTGATTTCGTTCTGGATTAGTGGGGATGAAGGAGCACACAAACTTTCTCTTCTCTCACACGCATGCTGGCACACACAGACATACATGCCTATACACAAATGTCCTCACACCACTGACACAGTTACTCACACACAAGCACGCAGGCAGACATCCACTGACTCACACACTTCAGTCAAGCACGCATGCGCTCAGTCACTCCCGCTGACACACATACACTGCCTTGCACCCAGTGACACATATGCACACATGCATGCTCCCTTACACACTCTTACTCTCTCTCTTTTCCCCTGCGACCTTTAAAAGAAAAAAATGCACTTACACGGTGGGCAGAAGATATCCAGGCAGGTAACCTAGCTGATGGCCTTGCTTGTGGAAGAGGTTGGTAGAAAGGCCCGATGTAGCAGGGTGGGGTTATTTTTTGCCTCAGTCCCAACATAAGGGGGGACCGTCAGCAGAAATGAGTCAGAGGTCATCAGTCAGAGCAATACAAAGAGAACAATGGGGTGGTGTGAGGGAAGGCCCAGGGAACGTTTTCTGCCGCTCCGGTGATAAGGGGAGGGGCAGAGAGCGATATCACAGAACTTGGCAATGCTGCGGAAAAGCAAAAAAAAAAACCCAAAAATGCAGGACTATAGAGCCACGCTGCGGCCATGGAAACAAAAAAGAAAAGAAAAGCCATGGAACCGCGGCTGCAGCCATGGGGGAAAAAAAAACAAAACAAACAAAAATGAGCAGAGAGCCTTGCTGGAGGTTCCCGCTCTGCAAGAACAGCTGCTGCGGGCCAGGTTTAATCGCAGCAGCTCCGCAGGCATGGGACCACTACCATCAACACCAGTGTCACGTGACTGGCCTGGCCGGCCCACTGGTGCATGCCCAAAGCCCCGATAGGCCAATCTGTCCCTCTAAAGGTGTATTTCTGCCCTGGCTGCTCATAGTTATATGAATAAGAGCCACCTTTGCAACACTCAGACGGTGCAAGGAGTTTGCTTTATGCTTGCAAATACTACAGGAGGGAAAGACTGCAGTGGGGCTTCAATCCTGAGAAACCCTCTGTGCTGTTAACACTGGGACGAACAGTGGCTGCCTGCTCAAATAAACTCATAGGGGGGGATTAAACCCATTTTCACAGGAGGGTCCATATCAACCTGCCACAGCAGCCTTGTGTGCTCATTTGGTTTATTAAAAAAATCCAGGGCCCTGCAACATTTTTTTTTCCTTGTGCATGTACTACCAGTACTGGGGAAAACATTTTTTTTATTTCTAGCAGCTTATACAGGGTTTTTATGGACTGCTTGCATTCCTTTTGCCGTTTCTGAGATTGTTGTTGTTATCCAAATTGACATCCTACTATTGTTAGAGATATATACTGTATATATTGTTAGAGATATATACTGTATATGTATATATATATATATATATACATATACATATACAGTATATATATTGAAAAAGTTATATTTAAAAGGTTTATCCAGCTAAATGTAAAACATTTATCTAGCTAAATTTTAGCCATACAATTAATTATCTGGCTAGAAATTAGCCGGGTAACTTGGGGCGTTCCTGGGGTGGGAGGTAGGCATTCAACTAACTCTAGACATGCCATAGAGCAGGTCTAAAGTTAGCCGGGTACCACTTATTTGGCTAACTCTAACTTATCCAGATATATTCAACGTCATGGATGCTAATGAATATCCCAGTTAAGTTAGATGGATATGTGTATTTGGCTAACTTAACTAGCCGCTTAGCGGCTGAATATTTGCCTCAGGGTTTTTTTCCTTTACCACTTGGCCAAAGTATCCCTTAAACATTTGAGTTATTGCCCCCCACCCCCCCTCCCCCCTCATTACAAATAACCCACAGAAAGGTATGCAAGTTTCAAAGAAGTTTTTTTCTCTCCTGGCTTATTCTCCTTTGTAAGACTGTCTGTGTGAATTTGTAATATAAGTGTGACCCCAATTCTGGGAATTTTCTGAATTCTGATGGGTCCGTTAAAAAAAATCCTAAGCTAAGTTCTATTTTTAAAGTCACCAGTCCTTTTGCCCCAGTGTGTGGGTTTTTGGTCTTTTGGGGGAAGGCTATCCTTCAAGGCCCAAGGCATAGGTGGAATCCCTTCTTTGTGTGTTACTATCTACTCTTTGGGCAGGTACACTGAAAATAACAGGCTGGACTCACTGCTGGAATTTTCTAAATTAAAAGTTTACTGTGATTTGGTGCAAATAATCAAATGGCATAAACAAACTGTTTTGCAGATACATCCAGGTTTAACTGTTCTCTTGGAGTAGAGTTTTGGCATATTCCTCTCTCTCTCTCTGTGGAAAAAAAACATCAGTGTTGGACCCTGAGATTGGCTTTCTCTCCAGGGAGTGGAAAGATAAATCTCCCAGATGGCTAGGAGTATCCTATGTGTGAAGGGATCCCCTTCCTCACAGTACTTGAGGTCCAGTAATGGACCTCAAGTACCAAGATCCAGATCTTCAAAAACCTGCCAGTCTCCTGTGTTCCAGGAAAGAAACTCCTCTTGGGTTGTCTCCAGATATCACAGCTCCTTTCTCCAGCTTTCTTCTCCAAACTGCTGTTGTAGATCTCTCTGGAGGAAAGGTCTTTCACTGGAAAGACAGTTCTTATAGCTTAGGATACAGAAGCCTTAGGACAGAAGGGTGACTTAAAACTTCCTTCCCAAAATCCAAGGTAGAAAAAGGTAAAACTCTGGAAAAAATAATACTCTTTCTGCACACTTCTGGTCACTGTCTTCCCATCTTGAACTGAGTGAAAGGATTCATAGGACCCTCCTGACCTTCCAAGGTAGGGGAAACAGCCTCCCAGAAAAAGCACATGGCTTGAAAGGTAAAACCTCTCAAAAACTACTAGGGGAACACAGAAAGTCTCAGGTCCTCACAAAACTCTTCTCTTCTTTTAATATTCACTTCCAGTCCTGCGAAGGAGCTGGCAAGGGAAATGTCACTCCCTGGTTCTAGGTTATGAGCCCAAAAAGAGGGAGGGCACAAAAACACTGCTGAATCTTTCAACTGCAACTCAGGACTGTCACACTATGCTCTATACTTCTCTTCCCTTAAGCACACAGGATCTCACCATTCCAAACAGCCTCAGGGAGCTGCTGTTATGAATGGTGTACCCTTCTCTTAAACTCTCTAACCCCAGGTTTTAGCTAGTGGAGACCAAGAGGGTCTCTAGGTTTTAAGCCTCCTGTTTTTCATTGCTGTCTTTAGCTAAGTCATCATCATTTTTTCCTTTTAACCCCAGCTCCCTCAACATTTTTAGCTTTTTTCACACACTCACTGGATTTTCCATACATTACAGCCATACATCATGCCAAAAGCCCAAAGATCACAGACATGAAGAGAAGTGAGAGCTTCCCAGGTGTGGATGAGAGCTCTCTCATTCATAGGATTTATTCTCTGGAAAAGAAAGAATGTTATTGCTGAGCTCAAGTGAGTTCTATTTTTGGATTATCAAAAGGGATCTGGAAACTGGGGAAATGACCCAGGCACCCCAGATTCAATATGATCAGTACCCCTGTTCCTTAGCAGATGACCCAGGATACACCATGACACACTGAAATTTTCAACATAATTTAACACTCTAAACCATCAGGACTTCAGATAGTGCACTGTCTCTGGAGAAAAGCAATCACAGCAGTGAGGGCTGAGAAGGAATAGGAAGGGGGAAGGGGAAGCAACTCCAGGTGGTTTGACTACCTTTTAGGGAGAAAAAAAAGTCCTAGAAATATGTAGGGAGAAGGTGGCTGCAAAAGCAAAATGCAGCACCCAAAACCATCAAGACCATGCTCTTCCATGCTTATTGATTCTGAATTAATAAAGGTAGTATTTGAAAAAACTGATTCAGAAGAATTATCATGTTCTGGATTCTGTAAATCACAAGAAATTTAACAGCTAGTGCATTAACTGCATTTCATGCCTCCTGTCAGTAGCACCTTAGCCTCTAGTGAAGACTAAATCCAATTCCAATTAGCCAGCCCATTCAGAAATGACATCAGGCCATTTCCAGGATTTCCTCTGGCTTCTCCCTGCCTAGGATTTTTCTATCAATATTGTTGGTGCTTTTTCCCCCTCATTTGGAGTTCTTGCCACTTTGGGTGGCTGCTTTGTACCTCTTATGATACTCTGGAATATTTATTCATTAATTAATTATGTATCTCTTTGCTTATTTATTTTTTTATTGGATTGTTATAACCCACATATTCCATGTACCAGTTCACAGTGGCTTACAAAATTCATTCATAATAAGAGAACAATAAAAATAAAAAAGAAATAAAATTGTATTTACAAAACATAGAGAGAAAATAATCTGGAAAAGGGGTGGGAGAGGACCTCCAATACTGAAATGACTGTTTGAAAAAATAAGTCTTAAGTGTTTTCTTGAAAGCTTTCAAAAATGATGCTATGTGCATAAGTTATGGCAAAGAGTTCCATAGTCTCGGGCCTTCCACAGACAACTCTCCTGGTTCTTGTGATTTCAAGTCTGGCAATTTTGGTTTCTCTAGCAAATTTTTGTCCAAATATTATAGTTGATGTGTTGGCTTCTAGAGTATGAGTGTAGATACAAGCCAAGTTGATGATTCGTTGTTTAGCAGCTTGTAAATCACGTTCAGGACTTTGTATTTTGACCTTCATGTGATGGACAGTCAATGCAGCCAATATAGCTTCATATGATCTTTCTGTTTGCTTCCAGTTAAAAATCTTTCTACAGCATTTTGAACAACTTGTAGAGGATGCATAGCAAAAAGAGAAAGTCCAAGGTAGAGTGAATTACAATAATCCAAGGAATTGACTATTAATGCTTGTAGTACTGAGTGAAAGCCCTGTCCTTTAAAAATTTTTTTTAAAGTTTTTAATGTTGAAACGTTTTTATTAAATTTTCAAAACCACAACAATACAACAATACTGTGAGGTGGGTACTCTGAACACCGCACAGTGCGAACAATACAACATTATATAAAGCAAGAATTCCCCCCCCAAAAAACCCTCCCAACCCCCCCTGAGTGAGTGCTCTGATTAATAAACCATTCAGTGTCAGCCAATCATCAAATAACTAATATCAATTAACGTTTTCTGGTGTGCCAGTTACTCCCCACCTCAATTAAGCATTTAGGACCAAACTGCGGGCTTTGTGTGACAGCGACTGTATATGCAATTTGTAAAAAGAAGACGTTACTACACTGGAAAATTATTCTTCCATAGAAAAAGTACAGTCCGTTATAACATCCAAATTTGTAACCAACTGTTTTATTGGAAGTTGCTGATCTGGAAGAGTAAGTGAAATTGGAAGTAGATGTGCAAGACTTTTATAATTGAAAGTACGAATATTTCATTTTTTGAGAGGTTTAGTAGTAGTCTGTGGTAGGGATGTGAATCGTGTCCTCGATCGTCTTAACGATCGATTTCGGCTGGGAGGGGGAGGGAATCGTATTGTTGCCGTTTGGGGGGGTAAAATATCGTGAAAAATCGTGAAAAATCAAAAAAACGTAAAATCGCAAAACCGGCACATTAAAACCCCCTAAAACCCACCCCCGACCCTTTAAATTAAATCCCCCACCCTCCCGAACCCCCCCCCCAAATGACTTAAATAACCTGCGGGTCCAGCGGCGGTCCGGAACGGCAGCGGTCCGGAACGGGCTCCTGCTACTGAATCTTGTTGTCTTCAGCCGGCGCCATTTTCCAAAATGGCGCCGAAAAATGGCTGCGGCCATAGACGAACACGATTGGACGGCAGGAGGTCCTTCCGGACCCCCGCTGGACTTTTGGCAAGTCTTGTGGGGGTCAGGAGGCCCCCCCCAAGCTGGCCAAAAGTTCCTGGAGGTCCAGCGGGGGTCAGGGAGCGATTTCCCGCCGCGAATCGTTTTCGTACGGAAAATGGCGCCGGCAGGAGATCGACTGCAGGAGGTCGTTCAGCGAGGCGCCGGAACCCTCGCTGAACGACCTCCTGCAGTCGATCTCCTGCCGGCGCCATTTTCCGTACGAAAACGATTCGCGGCGGGAAATCGCTCCCTGACCCCCGCTGGACCTCCAGGAACTTTTGGCCAGCTTGGGGGGGGCCTCCTGACCCCCACAAGACTTGCCAAAAGTCCAGCGGGGGTCCGGAAGGACCTCCTGCCGTCCAATCGTGTTCGTCTATGGCCGCCGCCATTTTTCGGCGCCATTTTGGAAAATGGCGCCGGCTGAAGACAACAAGATTCAGTAGCAGGAGCCCGTTCCGGACCGCTGCCGTTCCGGACCGCCGCTGGACCCGCAGGTTATTTAAGTCATTGGGGGGGGGGGGTTCGGGAGGGTGGGGGATTTAATTTAAAGGGTCGGGGGTGGGTTTTAGGGGGTTTTAGTGTGCCGGCTCACGATTCTAACGATTTATAACGATAAATCGTTAGAATCTCTATTGTATTGTGTTCCATAACGGTTTAAGACGATATTAAAATTATCGGACGATAATTTTAATCGTCCTAAAACGATTCACATCCCTAGTCTGTGGTATGTTAGCCCTTGTTTGACAGAAGGAATACTATTAGAAGCTATGTTCATGGCTTTGGACCAGGATATAGAAAAAGGAATGACTAGTGTGCTAACACAAATTCTCCAATGAATGCCCGAGATGCCACCTGTGCCATCCCCTGCATCACAGGACTCCTCACCTTGCAGCAGTCTGTGTCCTGAGAGACAACCTAGGGGTAGGACCCCCAAAGGCATTCTTCCCCCAACCAGAAAGCCACACCATGAAAAGAGCCATGAGGATGCAGTAGTGGTGCCATATATGACTTGTGGAAACAAGCATGGCCGGACCTCTGTACAGAGTTACTGTGCCGGCTAATAGAAGAAATCGGCTAGGCTTGTCCTGACTATAGAGTTCTTGTGCCAGCTAGATGGAGAAAGACTGCTGGGCCCATCCTGACTACAGAATTCCTGAGCTGGCTAGATAGAAGAAGAGTGCTGGGCCCATCCTGACTACAGAGGTCCTGTACCAGCTAGATGGAAGAAGAGTTCTGGGCCAGTCCTGACTACAGAGCTCTTGTGTCGGCTTGCTGATAGGGATAGTCTACTGTCTGCCTGTGTAGGCCTGTTGCCTACTTATAATGCCCTCCTCTATGTTCTGCCCATACTCCAGCCTCCTAGCTGTGGTTTCCAGTCAAGGTCTTTCTGCTGTCTCATCTCATCATGTCTAATCTCCTGCTCCTGATGCTGCTGTCTCATCTCATCATGCTGCTGCCTCCATGCTGGTGTCTCATCACATCTCATCTCATTTCATCATACTACTGCCTCCATGCTACTGTGTCATCTCCTTGTTTTTCGCCTCCATGCTGCTCTGTTATCTCCTGGTTCTTGGGCTCCATTCTGAGCAGTCTTAGTCCTGCTGCCTTCTTGTTGAACTCTGCTGCCTTGGTCCTTATGCTTTCCCCTTTGAGTGCACTCTTTCAACATGGGCTATCTGGACCTTCTTTGAACTCTGCTGCCTTGGCCCTTAGGCTGTCCCCTTTGAAAGCACTCTTTCAACATGGACTGTCTGAGCCTTCTTTGGACACTTCTGCCTTGGCCCTTCTGTCTCGGCCTTTTCTTGCCATCACATAGTTGTGCTGCTATCAGCTCTAACATTTTACTGTAGTGTAGCTTTTGGTTTGCCTATTCCGCTTTCTAGGTTCTTTGCTATAATCATGATTGTGCTAAAGAATAAGATGTGATATATGGGAAGCCCAATATGAAGACTTTGGCTCAGACTTTGCTTATCCAGAATCTTTTGCTGTCTTGGCCTAACTCAAACTGCTGGCATACAAGGAACTCAGACTGACCCGAGCTTGAATGGCTTCTGAGAGACATCTGAAATGAATTCAGACCTATTCAGATATGATGGAGGGTCATGAGATCACAACAAACACATGGACCCCAGGCCTTGTTCTCACAGAATCCTGTTTCGGCTTGAGGGGCCCAGTATATCTGAAGATCCCCATGAGATTAGGAGTCTGATCAATGGACTGGAATGAGTGACAGAACAAAAAAATCACTAGGATAATTAACAGCCATCATCAGACATGTGGGTATCTGCTAGGCCTAATTGGATCTCAATATGGGAGGTGGGACCAGGGAATCTTAGACATAGGTTGTCTGATTTGGACACAGGACACGTGGTACTGATACTCTATGCAGTCCTATTAGGGATCATTGTATGTTTTACCTATAAACAGTCAGCACTCACTGACAAATGCTGAGACACACAGGGAGAGCCTTAATAAAAAAACATGAGGTTCCTACTCTATGTCTCCCTGAGGTATCCTGATTACTTTTATATGCCATAATAAACAGAAATTTGTTCTGATTAAACTTGGTACTGGACCTCTGTATTATTGGAGCAGCACAGTTAAGCTGCTTCTAATGTCGCTACCACTTAACAGATGCTAATACTATATATGTTATCTTACCATTTTTAACAATGAATGTACAGGCCTATACTCAATGTGCTAGTAATTTCAGTTACAATGTCATATGCTATTTGATATCTTGTCCTTATAGAATGTGATTACCGAAGACATCTGTTGATGACATTTGATATATAATACATTTGTCACATGTTTTGAAAAAGTACTTTCTGGTTGTGTCATTCCATTGTCTGGTTTTTGTCTTAAGGTTTACTAGGTAAAATGTTTGAGACCTACATGACCTTGCATGCTAGAGTGCTATTGGCCATTCCAACTAGGTACATTTCTTGCATGTAAGACCATATGGCCTAGCCCATACAACTGCAAGCTCTTTGTATGCTCCTAAGGAAGGCAGCAAGAGCTAAACTGGAAACTCATTACTGTGGAGCTTCAGAAATGGCTCATGTTGCCTTCTCCAGAGAGCATACTCTTAGCAAACTCTTGGCTACATGGGCATATATGTGAGATTGGCACTAGCTAGCTAGTTTTCATCTCCATACAAAGATGTAGACATGTTTGCTAGTGGTGATATAGCAATATATTCATGCTGATGATGACCAATAGGTTATATAGCTTTGTAAATGTCATAGTACAGCTATAACAAACAATTGGCCTCTTCCATTGTTAAGATATCTCACCCCTCACAAAAAAATGGAGCTTCTCTCTGGGTCGAGTACCAAATGCTGTCCTCACTTAAGTCTTTAGTCAGAAGCTGAGTTCCAAAGTAGAGAAAGCACAAAGTCTTGTTAATCTCTAGGGAGCACAAATGTGTAATTGCGGGTTCCAGGCCTAGAGAGTTAATAGTCTACATGTATCTCTTGTGTGGTATTAGGTAAAGCAACACTAAGCACCCCACAAGATATTTCTTAGACCCCTTACTTATGTCTTCACTTCACTTAAAAGATATTCAATACAAAAGGCTTTTTAGGTCACATAATTTAGCAAAGATGTCATCAACTTGCAGGCTCCTGGAACCCTGTGATAACTGTTCTGTGTTAGATCATCCTTAGCAAAGAAGACTGTACAGATCTAAAACCCTGGGCAGTACAGGGGTGGGAACCAGGCCTGATCACTATGTACTCCTGTCCAGTGGGCAATCTCAAAACTGCACAGCTCACTGACCCCTCCCCAGTTATTAGATAGCAGCTGAACACAGGATTCCAGCAGCCAGCAAGTATATAGAGGGGCATACTCCTAAGGTTGGGTAGTGAATAGGGATGTGAATCGGGCTTCGGACAATTGAAAATATTGTCGATATTTTCAAAATCGTCAGAAATCGGGGACTCTCCCGAAACGATAGGAAAACCCCACAATATTGATCGTGGGGGTTCTCTTTGGGGGAGGGCAGGAAAAAAGCACACAAAAATAACCGCTAAACCCACTCCGACCCTTTAAAACTAATCCCTTTGCTTCCCCCACCCTCCTGACCCCCCCAAAAACATTTTACAGGTACCTGGTGGTCCAGTGGGGGTCCCGGGAGTGATCTCCCGCTCACAGGCCGTCGGCTGCCACTAATCAAAATGGCGCCGATGGCCCTTTGCCCTTACCATGTGACAGGGTATCCGTGCCATTGGCCGGCCCCTGTCACATGGTAGGAGCACTGGATGGCCTGTGCCATTTTTAAAGATAACCATCTTTGGTAGAGACACCAACCATCATTGGTGTCTCTACCAAGCTTGTCTCTACCTTCTAATGAAGGAGTCTGAGTCATGACTCATCATAGAAGATTATCTACATTTGACAGCATGACAGTCATCAGTGAGAAGCATATATGATTATGAAATTGTCAGAGTTACATAAATGGGCCCCTCCAGCCCTCACATGGCCCTAAATGCTTGTCTTTCTGCATTGCAAAACTGAAAGTGCAAAAGCAATCATGTCAAACACCCAATACCTCTGTGGATAAGTGCAAGGTGATACATATAGGAAAAATAACCCATGCTATAGTTACACAATGTTACGTTCCATATTAGGTGCTACAACCCAAGAAAGAGATGTAAGCGTCATAGTGGATAACACATTGAAATTGTCGGCTCAGTGTGCTGCGGCAGTCAAAAAAAGCAAACAGAATGTTGGGAATTATTAGAAAGGGAATGGTGAAGAAAACGGAAAATGTCATAATGTCTCTGTATCGCTCCATGGTGAGACCACACCTTGAATACTGTGTACAATTCTGGTCGCCGCATCTCAAAAAAATATAATTGCGATGGAGAAGGTACAGAGAAGGGCTACCAAAATGATAAGGGGAATGGAACAGCTCCCCTATGAGGAAAGGCTAAAGAGGTTAGGACTTTTCAGCTTGGAGAAGAGACGGCTGAGGGGGGATATGATAGAGGTGTTTAAAATCATGAGAGTTCTAGAACGGGTAAATATGAATCGGTTATTTAGTCTTTCAGATAATAGAAAGACTAGGGTGCACTCCATGAAGTTAGCATGTGGCACATTTAAAACTAATCGGAGAAAGTTCTTTTTCACTCAGTGCACAATTAAACTCTGGAATTTGTTGCCAGAAGATGTGGTTAGTGCAGTTAGTATAGCTGTGTTTAAAAAAGGATTGGATACGTTCTTGGAGGAGAAGTCCATTACCTTCTATTAATTAAGTTGACTGAGAAAATAGCCACTGCTCTTACTAGCAACAGTAACATGGAATGGACTTAGTTTTTGGGTCCTTGCCAGGTTCCTATGGCCTGGATTGGCCACTGTTGGAAACAGGATGCTGGGCTTGATGGACCCTTGGTCTGACCCAGTATGGCATGTTCTTATGTTCTTATGAGCAGTTTGCCTATAAATTCTGCGCAGCAATAGGCTTTAGAAAGAGGCTAGTGGTTGGCTCCTGAGGTCATCAGCTGATAACATCTTCTTTAACCTTAATGCTATACACAAAGACCATATTTAAAATTGTCAGACAGGGCCAATTGCCTAAATATAAAGGAATCATGCATGGCTCCTGGGTACCTAGCCACCATGTCGAGGCTGTGCATTGGAGCATCACAGACCACTTGCACTTTGATGGGATGGAAGAGCTTTCTGTTGCGGTAGATCTCCTTCCTGCTCCGGGTTGGTATGATGGCTACGTGAGTGCAGTCGATATCTCCTAGAGCATTTGGAAAGCTGGCAATGGCATAAAACCCTAAGTTCAATTCCATCAAGTCCTGCCTGTTACGAGGAAATGCTTTGTAGCAATCAATGCGATCATGTACAGCTATTATGACCTGTTGTAGACAGTGGGAAAAAGAGGTTTGGGTCTTTCCTCCGATGACCCTGACTGTCATTTGGAAGGAGCCAGATGCCAAGAAATGCAGGGTGCACCACAGTTTGGTGAAGCCTGGTATAGTGTGGGACCTTTCCGAGACCAGATCCAGATCCCCTCTGAATATTTCATATAATTCCATGATAGCCTGAGAGCTGACGCAATACCTGCTAACCACATGTTCCTCCGGCATGCCCAACAATGTGGTTCATGGAGGAAAGATGCCTCTCCCTGTATCACTGCCATGACCTCCTACATTGCAAGCAGTGCTGTGGGCCTTGACACTCTCCCAGTGGGGCAGGAGGCTGTGGCTTTGGTGCAGGGACACATGTCGGGTACATTTTACAAAATCCGATGGCCATGCGCACATGCGTGCTGGATTTTAAAATATTCACATGCATGTACAGGTGGCCCACGACTCACGCAGGGGATAATTTTCCAATTACACGTGGTGACCTGATCGGCCATCTTCCCAGTTCCCTCCCAGTCCGCTCCAATTAAGGAACGGACTGGGAGAAACTTCCCTACATCCTTATCTAACCTTCCTCCCTCATCCCCTTTCCTCCCCGTCCCCTAAACCTATCCTAACTATCCCCATAATTTTTATTTTTGTAGTTACTGCTCCTCTGGAGCAGAAGTAATCTCCATGCGCTGGTCGGTTGCCGGCACTCGCTTCCTCGGGACAGCATCGAATGGAACTGTCCTGGCCCACCCCCTACCCCTCCCTTCATCACCCAGACCCCTCCCCTGGCCCATCCCTTTGGAGAAACCTAGCACTTCAGTGCATACCAGGGTTTACGCGCGTGGCCGGGCCCTGTTGTAAAATGCGTGTGGCGCACGGAAGTCCCAGCCACGCGTGTAAACCCCGAAATCTACATGTGTTACCCATTTAAAATGTACTTGAAAATGAGCAACCCTTTTTTTCTTTGAAACTAATGAAAAAATGGAGGTGATCTATGATACAAATGAATGAACCAAAATGTAAAATGTTCCTCTGCACATCCCTAACTCACAGTTCGATATACTTTTGTTGAAATATGTTGGACAATGGGAAGGGGCTGCTTAACCTGTACTATATTTTTTCAGATATCATGAGGGGTTTGGATAGTGTACATGGCCCATGCTACTTTTGTTTTACATTAGGGATAGGGATCAGTGGGGGGGGGGGGGGTTTGGTGTGCAACTGGCCCTTACATTTTTTCCTAATATTCAAAAACCTGGTGAGTGGTGAAGTTACCCAGTCAGGGTAACTTTAGCCAAATATATTCAGACAGATATGTGCTACTGAATGTTTGGCTAAACTTATCGAGGTAACTTTATCTGGAAAACTTCTCCAGTTCACTGGTTTACAGAATATTTTTGGCTGCTACCAGTTAAAATTATGTGCCTTCTCATATATTTCAGAACGGATACATTCTAACTTTACTAGAAATTAGTGATCTTGTGTTGTTGCAAGATCTTTAATATACTGAAATAAATTAGTTTATAAATGCATGTGGGAGCAAAAGGCTGACATGGCCAGGAATGCTAGTTTTACAAATAGAGAAATCCACAAATGGAGGAGTAAGTCTTCATGAATCTTCTGTCCATACTCATTTGGCTAATGTTCAGTTCAAAGGCAAAGAACTTGCCAAAGATCAAACACATTTTTCCTTTAAACTATTCATGTTGTAAATATTGTAACTGGAATTCATCTTCTGTATCTTCCTGCTTTGAAACATTCATATTTACTATGCTGCTAGTGTTGGGATTTTTTATCTTGTGGGATTAAACAAAATGCCTGACTTGCGTAGAAAGAATGTGAGATTCTGTTATAACAGACAATGTGCAGGATGCTCAAACACTTACCATATAAAACCACTCTGTATATCTATCTAATGTGTCCTCTGCATGAACTCAAAAATGAGTTCTAATTATGTGATGGGTAATGTGACTAAATTGGTTAAAGATATGCCTCATTAATAAGCACATAAAATGCAATATTTTGCGGATTGTTTGGATTCTGTGCAAAATAATCCAGAATTCAAGCTGTCATTTCAACTTTAATTTTTGCAGTTGTAATATTTTTTTCTTCTACAGAAGCTTTGCTGTCTGCCTTGATAAGTATTAAAGGTCAAATTCAAGTTTTTTTGTATTTTTGTTTTAATTTTGGCATCACAGGTTCACTATCCTGATTTTGCCATGAGACAAATTTAGAAATGAGACAAGCTAATGTGGAGAAAACAAGATGATACTTTAGTTTTGTGAACAAATCAACTCATCACACAACATGTGCCCAGGGAGCAATTAATGAAATGTTTGTAATCACACTTTATAAAATGACTCAGACACTTTGGGTAGATGTACTAAAAGTTTGATCATTTTGGTAAGTTACAGCAGGCGACTTGCCAAAATTATCAGACAGAAAAAAATGCCTTTACTGGTCTATGCATAAAGAAGATAATGATATGCAAAAATTTCACACAGTACTTTTGTAATGTTATAGCACAGTATCATATCAGTCAAACAATAATTCTTGAGTGGGAAAAATTAATATTGCATGGAATTTTGATCAAACAAGACTTGCAAAATATCATAGGAATCTGCCACCCCAAAAGTATAAAAACAAGGACTTTACAGCCACTTGCTGCTAGTGCTGCAAAAAAGGTGTAGAAAATTATCTATCCGAGGTAAGGAAGGATAGATTTCATGGTTAGCAAAAGAAATAGGTGGGCCTGAGCCGACTGGCCCAGAGCCCACCCATAACCGAAGCGCTGCCCCCACCCCACTGAAGGACGGCGGCCCAAGAAAAGGGGGGAGGTGAGGCGCACAGTGACGCAGGCGACGGCGTGCGAATAGGCTTGCCCCTCGGCACATGAGCAGGATGACGTGGCGCTAGGCCATGCCCCGACGTCTGCACACGGAGGGAGCGGCGGAGACGCAGGCCGATGATGTCATCGGCCCTTTAAAGGGCCGCGACAGAGGCCAGGTACTCCACTTTTTGACCAGCATGCGCCGACAAAAAGGAGATCCAGTGACGGTGGGAGGTGAGGGGGCTGCCCGCGTGTCCATAGACAGAGAGGGCCTTGTTCGTGGGTAGGTTCATGCCGGTGGGAGGCTGATCGCATGCTGGCAAGGGAGGAAACGTGGAAGGGCTTTTTCGGGGCAGAGGGGATAGCTGTTTGTGCTCTGACGGCTCCTTTTCCGACGCCCTCCTTTTCCGACAGCTCCTTTTCCAACGGCTCCTTTTTCTGATGCCCTCTTTCTTGCAGGGGGATCGTGGGAGCCTCGCTAGCCCATGCGCCGACAAATAGGAGATCGCATGATGGCGGGAGGTGAGGGGGCCACCCGCGTGACCGCAGACAGAGAGGACCTTGTTCATGGATAGGTGCGTGCTGGCGGGAGGCTGATAGCGTGCTGGCAAGGGAGGAAATGTGGAGCAATCGCAAGTCAGTGGGAGGTGAGAGGGCCTTTTCCGGGGTGACCGGGGCAGTGGGGATTGCTGTTTGCGCTCTGGCGGCTCCTTTTCCCCACCTGGGGCCCTCTTTATTGCAGGGGGATCGTGGAACCATTTCCGGCCCAGTGATTGGGATCCGAGTCGATGGCATCGAGATCTGAGACTCCTCGGGTCTCGGGTCGCAGCCGTTGTCACCGGTCCAGGCACGTGGGATGAGGGGATTTGCAGGCCCGGGCCCAGGAATGCTCTGTTCGCAGTGGAAGCAAGGAAGCACCGAGGGGGGGGGGGGGGGGCCCTGCCCTGGCAGTGGGACAGGATTTCACAAGGGGGGTAGCTCTGCGTGTCCATGGCATTGGATTGCGCTAGAGGAGAGCCTAATGGTCATTAAAAGAAAAGCAGGGTAGGAAGTGGGATACCAACCTGCTGACTCTGAAACATTTGTGCAACAATTAAAAGAGTTTAGGGGCAGGGGTGGCAGGGTCATTTATTAAATTCAAGGGGAGAAGGTAGAAATAAGGCCACAGGCCCATCCTAGCAGAATTTTGTTTTAAAGGTATTACTTGTCTTTGAAACAGATATCTCTTAATTTAAAAAAATAAATAATAATAATAATATATGGTTACGTAACCCTGCCCCCTACCGGCGACCAGCACAGCTCCACGTTTCCTATCGGAGGGATTCAGTCGTATGTCCCAGGCTAACAAAGCCATGTTGGGGGGCGGAGGTGCAAAGAGCTGGGAGAGAGGAACCAGGCGCCCCTTGCTCTTAATTTCGAAAAAATGGAATGTTCGGCGGAGGTGCGATTGTATGTTAATCTGGTTCAAGGGTGGCTGAGATAGAAGGAGTCCACAGGAGGGGCGGGGGCAGGCGGTGAGGGAAGCAGGGGTAGCCCGATCCAGGGGAGAACCCCAGTTACATGACCGCAAGTTGGATTTATGATATTTCCTTCCGGCTTGCGCCCGGGCAGGCACAGGAGCAGGTTACTGGATCGCGGGAAGTATCCTGGAAAAAGGGGCAGCACACTGGGATGGAGGAATTGCACAGGATTTACTGCAGGGAGCTATGAACCAGGAAGTTGCGATGGAGAGGGTGCTGAGAAGGGCAACCAGGATGCTGAGGGGAATGGAACAGCTCCCCTATGAGAAAAGACTAGATGTTAGGACTTTTCATCTGGGAGGGGAGACAGTTGAGGGGGATATGATGGAGGTGTTTGAAGTCACGAGAGGTCTAGTATGGGTGGAGGTGAATCGGTTGTTTGCTCTTTCGGTTAACTGAGAGACTAGGGGGCACTCCATGAAGTTAGCATGTGGCACATTTACCACTAATCGGATAAAGTTCTTTTCACTCAACACCCAATTAGAATCTGGTATTTGTTGCCAGGGGATGTGATTGGTGCAGTTAGTATAGCTATGTTTAAAAGGGATTGGATGAGTTCATGCTATTAATTAAGGGAACTTTGAAAATGGACACTGCTTTTACTGGCATTCCAGAGTGGGATAGACTTCATGGGTACTTGCCAGGTTTTTATGGCCTAGATTAACCACAGTTGGAAACAGGATGCTGGCATTGAAGGACCCTTGGTCTGTCAGAGTATGGCATGTTCTTATCTTCTTATGAAGAAAGAATTTGATGTCCATTACAGCTCCTGAAAAAGGAGTGCTCGGTATAAGGTGGGTGATTACGGCTCCAGTCGCTTTGAGGGGGCTTGGGGGTGTTTACTCAACAGGGAGATAACAGCAAGTGAGGCCACGGAGTCAGGACAGCAGCAGCACATCTCTGAGAGGGCGGCAACTATTTACCCACATCACCACAGCCCGCCCGCAGGTCCACAACAGCAGGCAAACAGGAGTGAGTATCAGCGTCCTACAAGCATTGAATAGCTACAGTGTCCATTGAATGGCAAGTACACTGCAAGCGGGGATGCATGGACAGCCCAGATGCGGCAGTATACATATCCTTACATCATTGACAGGGCAGAACCTTAGCGGTGCAGGCTGTCTTCTGAGAATGCTATGGGACCCCTGCATTCACAGCCTATTGTCTGTGTGCCGGGGGATTGGAGCTAGAGGGGTTTATGATTTAAGTGCCAAGGGTTGTGAGTTTGAATCCGGTTTGGGGGAATATGGTGGGGAGGTAAAAGTGGGTACTAGTCAAACTTTTCCCGGGATGGAGCAATGAGGGACGTCCATGGATGGTGCTCCATATGGTGGAATGCATGGGGAAAAGGAGAGGAGGATTCCCAAGGGCATAGTGGGTTGGATATCGGCATTTTGGGGTGGGATATCAGGACCAATCTCAGTGCAGTCATATGATGAGCTGTCCAGGGAATACTCTAGAAGTGTACCAAAAACATGGAAGAGGGGCATGACTCAAATAGGATGAGTAGTTCGCAACAGTAGAGTCCATTCATGACAAGGGGAACTCAGGAAGTCAGCCTATGGATAAAACTATGAGAGAGGTGGCAGTTAGAGAACTGGGAGGTAATGGTACCAAGCTCGAAGCATTGCCCACATCTCAGAAATGCATTTAAAATCTGATGAGGATTTTGTTAGGGAATCATCGTTCCAGCCAGCCAGATTAAAATATCATCCACAGTGGAAGACCCAGTGTGGGAATTCGAGGGGCCAGAGGCAAAGGCAGTCACAGGGGTTGTTATGAAGTAGAGGAGATCCGCCGCGAAGTGACAGGCACACGGGTTAAGGTACATGTAGTTTCGACCTTGTACAGGACCAAGAGGTCAGGGGGAACAGTGGACAAGAAAACACGGGAGGGTGGAATTAGCACAAGGCGATGGAAGGTCAGGGCTCGCTAGGGTGCATCCAGCGATGAATCATCTCGCCAATCCCCACCACTTTAAAAACATCATTCTGGCTCATGTGACATACTAGCTGGTCAAGCAGCATGATTTGGCTGAACCACGCCTTGAGCAGAACTATCCCTGACAGGGAATGACAGGGGATGGGATAACAGGTTGGATAGTGGAAGGAGTCGAAGGGTAGTTACTCCCTCAAAAAAAAAAAAAAATCCAGGATACGATAAACATGACAGAGTCCATGGAGTACGGAACAAGAATGAAGGCCCGCTCACCAGTATTCACCCTGTTGGCTGATGGACATACAGACTATCGGAACAGAAGTCGGTCATGGGGTAGTTAGGACAAAGGAAGCAGCAAGAGTAAAGAAACAAAGAAGCAGCCCCTTCCAGATGGGCAACACATTGTAGGCAGTACGAATTTCGCATGCAGAGACACACACACAGAATGATCTTCATTGGAAGATCAAGGCGGCAGGGGCAAGCACTTGTAGCACTTAATTAGTTAATAAGCCACAGAATGGTGGACCCATATTCTGGGGGCAGCAGGAAAATGGAAATGGTGTCATCAGGATCTACCGTCTTCACACTAAGCACACATGCATGTTAGAAGAGAGGTTATGGTACAAGCTTATGTAAGCAGCAAGTATATATCAGAGGAAAACAAGTACAATTGGCTAGTAATTCATATATCAGAAGCGGTTTCCGGAGTACAATAGGAACCATAGTGTGGCCTATATATACTGACTGAATGGGACTAGAAGGCTGCATAATCTATCATGATTCACTATGGGCGGTTTATGTCAAGTAGGACAAACAGCAGTTGAAAGACTATTAGTCCCAGGGGATGAAAAATGAGCCGCATGAGTCTTAGCTATTTGTGCTATGAACATATGGGGAGTGGTACCAAGACCACAGGGGTGAAGACTATGAACTGGCTCCCATAGGAGGGGACACCCATAGCGGGGGCTATCAGTTTAGACTAAGTACTTATTTAATCCAGGGTTTGGACAGCATGGTCATAGTAGGGACAGTAGAACAGTGCTTGACGTCAACATCTCTTGACCAAAGGGTGTGCCGGCATACTCAGCGAAAGGCGCAGCAAAAAGGCTCAAACTTCACAGTTCACTGACCTAGGATAAGGGGGGGGGGGGGGTCCAACCCATTAATGCAACCTTGCTTGATCAGTACGGCAGGCAGCAGGAAGTATGTGGCAATCAAGATAACAGCTTGGCTAGTCACACCAGTGCCAAATGGCGGACAGTAATTACATCTAAGGGAGTCAGATATATAGAGGATCAGAGTTTGGAATCAAACAGGACTGCAAGCAGCCTCGATAAGGAGAAGGGGACAATGGCAGTGCGATATGATTAATACCTGCATCCAGTTGGATAAGATCCGCAGCGGGCTAAGCATTTCGCTTGGATCATGGGGCACTCCTATGTACGGTGGGCCGCCAAGAGAGCACACAGATGACCCTACAATGGCACTGTAAGTGTGGGTTGATACAGGGAGGTAAAAGCCAGGAATACATCGCAAACAGTTATGGCCCTTAGTACGGTGCCCTAGGACTCGAGGGCTGCTCCGGAGGTAAAGATAATACATAAGGGGAGCCAAGGACCTATGCTTATTGATGGTTAAGGCATATTTAATTACACTCTACAGGATGCCATTGGGGCATAAAATGACAAAGAATAAGACACAGGCAGCAGCTTATTATTAATTGGGGGGACATGAGGCAAGGGTACACCCTACCTCATGTCTTGGCGTTTACCCAGGCCAGTTGGGCATATTGTAAGTGGTAGGGATGTGAATCGTTTTAGGACGATTAAAATTATCGTCCGATAATTTTAATATCGTCTTAAACCGTTATGGAACACAATACAATAGAGATTCTAACGATTTATCGTTATAAATCGTTAGAATCGTGAGCCGGCACACTAAAACCCCCTAAAACCCACCCCCGACCCTTTAAATTAAATCCCCCACCCTCCCGAACCCCCCCCCCCCAAATGACTTAAATAACCTGCGGGTCCAGCGGCGGTCCGGAACGGCAGCGGTCCGGAACGGGCTCCTGCTACTGAATCTTGTTGTCTTCGGCCGGCGCCATTTTCCAAAATGGCGCCGAAAAATGGCGGCGGCCATAGATGAACACGATTGGACGGCAGGAGGTCCTTCCGGACCCCCGCTGGACTTTTGGCAAGTCTTGTGGGGGTCAGGAGGCCCCCCCCAAGCTGGCCAAAAGTTCCTGGAGGTCCAGCGGGGGTCAGGGAGCGATTTCCCGCCGCGAATCGTTTTCGTACGGAAAATGGCGCCGGCAGGAGATCGACTGCAGGAGGTCGTTCAGCACGACCTCCTGCAGTCGATCTCCTGCCGGCGCCATTTTCCGTACGAAAACGATTCGCGGCGGGAAATCGCTCCCTGACCCCCGCTGGACCTCCAGGAACTTTTGGCCAGCTTGGGGGGGGCCTCCTGACCCCCACAAGACTTGCCAAAAGTCCAGCGGGGGTCCGGAAGGACCTCCTGCCGTCCAATCGTGTTCGTCTATGGCCGCCGCCATTTTTCGGCGCCATTTTGGAAAATGGCGCCGGCCGAAGACAACAAGATTCAGTAGCAGGAGCCCGTTCCGGACCGCTGCCGTTCCGGACCGCCGCTGGACCCGCAGGTTATTTAAGTCATTTGGGGGGGGGTTCGGGAGGGTGGGGGATTTAATTTAAAGGGTCGGGGGTGGGTTTTAGGGGGTTTTAATGTGCCGGTTTTGCGATTTTACGTTTTTTCAATTTTTTACGATTTTTCACGATTTTTCACGATATTTTACCCCCCCAAACGGCAACAATACGATTCCCTCCCCCTCCCAGCCGAAATCGATCGTTAAGACGATCGAGGACACGATTCACATCTCTAGTAAGTGGTGCTGGTGACATCATAGGGCGGCGCAAAAGGCTGGGGGCGCAGAATGCGCCGATAGTCAGGGCCCCCTTGCTGGAGGACACAGCGGGGGGCCCATGGAGTAAAAGCTGTCTTGCTTGGTCCCTACGGTGGGCAGAAGTGGAGACATCATACCGGCTCGGGTACACCAGGGAAGTTTTGCTGATGTGTTAAAATAAAAGCTGCGGCCTTATTATACCAATGAAAGTTTCTGCGTCTTCCATGTGTACAAAGTGAATGTTTAATTTGTATACGGTGTAGTAGAGGGCCAGAAGGTAGGAATGAAGGCCAGATGGGTAAGTGGCAGCTGCTAGTGTTATGAGATGAGAGACAGTTCTGAGTGTGTTGTTTAGTGGTTCCTTTGCTATTTCCCTTTCTTTTGGCTTGTGTATATCTGCAGGACTGTTTGAATGTGTGAAAATCTATCTTGGTTTGTCTTCATCATTCTTGTTATTCTGTTTTATAGGGATGTGCATTTGTTTTAAAGGAATGTGTTTTCCAAACCAAATTAGGCCATTTTTGGATTGTTTTGTTAAATCTAAAATGAATAAAAAATTGATCATGATAAAAAAACCCCCAAAATGTTTATCTATTTCAAAACAAATAATACACAAACAAAACCTAACCCACCTGAACAAAATGTGGCCAAAATATAGGGCAACAATGAATGCAACAAATCAAACAGAAAATTTTGGCTATGCACATCCCTGATGCTTTATTATTGGGGTGCTAGATTAGAATACAATACATGTGCATGGATATTATGAAGATGAAACATGAATGGACCCAGAAATCTGTGCTTGTGCATGAGGATGTGCATGAAAAGAATGTGTGGTAGAGGAGAGGGTAAGGGAAAGTTTGGAAGAGAAGATGAATGGAAGAGAAGGGAGTTCAGGATGGAAGAGAAAAGGAAGAACAGATGAGAAGAGGAAAGAAAGAGAGATGAAGAGAATGGAGAAGGAGAAAATAGCAAGAAAGGAGTCTCCCTAAGCAGCCTGAACCACTGGATATGACAGCGACATTAGAGGCAGTGAACAATGCTTACCCCCAGAAATGCAGGCAACATAAGAACATCAGAATTGCCATCCTGGGTCAGGCTGAGGGTCTATCAAGCCCAGTATCCTGTTTCCAACAGTGGCCAACCCAGGTCACAAGTACCTGGCACGATCCCAAGAGGTAGATAGCTTTGAAGCTGTTTAGTCCAAAAATAAGCAGTGAATTTCTGCATCTCTACCTTAATAATGGTTAATGACTTTTCCTCCAGGAACTTGTCCAAACCTTTTTTAAACACAGCTATACTAATAGCTTCCACCACCACCTCTGGCAATTTATTCCAGAGCTTAATTAGGCATATAGTTAAAAAAATATGTTCACTTATTTGTTTTAATGTATTACCTAGTAATTTCATTGCGTGTCCTCTGGTCTTTGTACTTTTTGAAAGAGTAAATTGATTATCATATACTTGTCCCATTCTACTCAGTGGGGTAGTTTTTAAAAAACTGTGTCCTGCGTACTTTTGTTCGCGCGACCGGCGCAAACAAAAGTACACCGGATTTTAATAGATACATGTGTAGCCGCACGTATCTTTTAAAATTCCGGGGTCGGCGCGCGCAAGGCTGCGCAAAATCGGCAGCCTGCGCGCGCCGAGCCGTGCAGCCTGCCTCCATTCCCTCCACCCCCCCGCACCTTCCCCTCCCTTCCCCTACCTAACCCAACCCCCTGGCCCTATCTAACCCCCCTACCTTTGTTGGAAAAGTTACGCCTGCCCGAGGCAGGTGTAACTTGCGTGCGCCGGGCTGGCTGCCGGCGCGCCATGTTCCAGTCCAGGGGCTGGTCCGGAGGCCGCGGCCACGCCCCCGGAATGTCCCTGGGCTGGCACCTCGTCCCTGGAACGCCCCCAAATGTCGCGCCGCCTGCAACACCCCCCCCCCCCCCGACATGCCCCCCTAGCAAAGCCCCGGGACTTACGCACGTCCCGGCGCTTGCGTGCGCTGCCGAGCCTATTCAACATAAGCTCGGCTCGCGCAGGGGGAGCTTGGGGCAGGTTTTTGGGGGGGTACGCGCGTATCTTACGTGCGTACCCCTTTGAAAATCTACCCCATTATTTTATAGACCTCTATCATATCTCCTCTCAGCTGTTTTTCTCTAAGCTAAAAAGTCCTAACCTCTTTAGCTTTTCTTCATAGGGTAATTTTTCTATCACCTTTATCATTTTGGTCACACTTCTCTGTACCTATTCTAATTCTGCTATATCTTTTTTGAAATATGGTGACCAGAACTGCACACGATTCTCAAGATGAGATTGATCATGGAGTGATACAGTGGCATTATGATATTCTCTGTTTTATTCTCCATTCCTTTCCTAATAATTCCCAGCATTCTATTTGTTTTCTTGGCTGCTGCTGCACATTGAGCAGAAGATTTCAACATATTTTTAATGATGATGCCTAGATTCTTTTCTGCCTAGATCCTTTTCTGAATAGTGACTCCTAATGTAAGAACAAAAGAACATAAGAAATTGCCATGCTGGGTCAGACCAAGGGTCCATCAAGCCCAGCATCCTGTTTCCAACAGAGGCCAAACCAGGCCACAAGAACCTGGCAAGTACCCAAACACCAAGAAGATCCCATGCTACTGATGCAATTAATAGCAGTGGCTATTCCATAAGTAAACTTGATTAATAGCCGTTAATGGACTTCTCCTCCAAGAACTTATCCAAACCTTTTTTGAACCCAATTACACTAACTGCACTAACCACATCCTCTGGCAACAAATTCCAGAGCTTTATTGTGCGTTGAGTGAAAAAGAACTTTCTTCGATGGAACCTAGCATTATGTAGCTATAATTTGGGTTATTCTTCCCTAAGTGCATCACTTTGCATGTGTTCACTTTAAATTTCATTTTCATTTGCATGTCCAGTCTCCCAGTTTTACAATATCCTCTTGCAATTTCTCAGAATCTTCTTACAATTTAACAACTTTGAATAATGTTGTGTCATCATTAGATTTGATTACCTCACTTGCTGTTCCCATTCTCTACTACCTGAAGAGGCTGGTCATCTAGGGCAACCATTTACCTAATGCTCCTTATTATTACTTTGGATACCGTCTGCCTTTTGCCATGGAACAGTGCTATGGAACAGTACCCCATTTCTTATATAGTACATCGCTGCTTCAGACATCTGTAAGAGGGCTGCTGACCTACTACCTCACTGCTGGAAGGAACCATGATCATCTTGAGCAAAAGCCTTCCCCTTTTCAACCTGTTTCCTCTGACAGAAAAGGTACCTTGGCTAGTTCTGCCACCGTACTATGATGCCAATATCATCATGCACTGCTTCTCAGCTGATGCTGCATATCAGTGTTTGTCAATCGTCCCACTTACTTATCTTGACAGATATTCTTACTGAAGTGAATATTCTAATGACCTCCCTCACTTTAAAGTGTAACCATCCAAGGATTTCTTTCATTATCTCTTCTGTACATCCTTGGGGGTTTATGCTGGTACTGGAATTGAGGTTGAGGGTGGACCCTGAGGAAAAATGATAGGGGCATCACGCATGCTTTCTATCTGCACTGCCTCCTCTTCATAGTGAAACAAAAAATATTTCTCTTCAGTTTAGTGGTAGGAATAGATTTTTTTATTCCTTCTACTAGGCTGGGCTGGTTCTCCACCAATTCTTCTATTCGTCTCATAGCTGCCAAGCCTGCTATTTTCTACTCTCTCTTTTCCTGGCATGATGGAATTTGATGAAGTGCATTGTCTGCCTAATGGGGGTTTGGATATTACAAAGAAATGTGTTTATCTATACTGTAACTGTACCTCCACACATTATGCAGAGAACTGTCTGTCACTCAGAGAGATACAGACCATTTGGGATATGCATCGGTTTTTTTATGATGGGTCGGGCTACAGGTTGGGCATCCGGTGGAAAACTTCATTTTCCAATGAGTCATTTTTTTTTTCTCGGCAATTTTCACCAAAAAAATCCTGCACCCCAACCCTTCAAATCTAGTTAATTTCAACCCCCCACCCTCCTGACCCCCCCCAAACTTGCCTAAAGTCCCTGATAGTCTAGTGGGGGTCCCGGGTGTGATCTCCCACTCTTGGGTCATCGGCTGCCAGTAAAATAAATGGCGCCGGTGGCCCTTTGCCCTTACCATGTGACAGGGGCTACCAGTGCCATTGGTCGGCCCCTGTCACATGGAAGGAGCAATGGATGGCCCGCACCATTTTCTAAGATGGCGCTGGCCGTCCATTGCGCCTACCATGTGACTTTTAACTTGCAATTGGCACATAAATACTTATAGACACAGGTGGATACCAGGGTCCTATGCTGTGTAACTTTACTTCTGCTATGGATGACATGTAAGTTATAAAATAAAGATAAATAAACAGATCAGTGAGGTTTTAAGAGTTGGGATTAACAAGAGAGAAGGAGGCTATTAAACTGGGGGGGGTGGGGGGTGTTGGAAGTCCTATTCCTTACCAGAAATTAGTGGGAAAAGTGGAAATGGCATCAGTGCATGTCTTTTAAAATCTTTTTTTGTGGTAGAAGCAGCAATTGTGCGTATAGGTGTGCAACCATTTAAAATTGCATGGACATGTGCGTGCAAGCAGGCTATTTTATAACGTGCACATATACGCATGCATGTTATAAAATGGTTGTATCCCTCAATGTGGGCTGACGAATGTGTGAAAATGTGTACCTCTGTTCCTGTTTAAAAGTTACTGGCTTAGAGCTGATGAATTCCTTCTAAAATCCACACACACAAAAACACATAAAACACCAAAAGAACTAAAAAGACTGGCAGCCTGGTAAAACCCTTCTTCTCTTCAGTCTGCCACCATGCTCTCACTTCACTGGTGTCCAAACAGACAGAAAAAAAAATGATGAGCACTGTTTCTTATCCTCACCCTCCCCAAATGAATAGAAACTTTTAAAAAACAAGTACCACTTGTTATGAGTCAGAAGGTGGACCCCTGTTCCGAGGCAGAGTCAGTGCTACCCAAAAGGGAGTCAACCCTCTTAGGTCTCTACCGTTGGACGGCAAGGTCTGATGATGTAGACTTGAATGAAGACTTCACCCTGGAAGCTCACGATCATCCCAGGAGGAGCCCGTAGAGACCCGGCCGCTGGGGCTTAGGAGACTCCTTGAAGACTGAAGGCAGGTCTGGATGCAGGCACCTCCTGCAGGTCGTGGATTCCAGATGGCTGGCGCCTCCAGCAGGTTGAAGTCAGTCCAGGAATGAGAGTCGAAGAATAGTCAAGAGCCGGTCCAAGGGTCCAATTCAAGAGGAGGGTCTTAACCCGGTCCAGGAGCAAGTCATGAGAGTGGTCCAAAGCCAGTCCGGGAGCAAACCAGGAGAAGGGTCAGAAGCCGTACCAGGATCAAGCCAAGGGAAGCACGAAAGCCAGTCCAAAAGTCAAAAATCCAAGAATCAATCCAAGGGAGAGGAGAATCAGAACAAAGTGCAAAACAAAACCAAGATCATGGAGCTCAGGAAAAAACCCAGCAAGGTGCCTCAATACCAAGGCAAGGTCTGAGGAGCAGACCTTGCCTTAAATATAGGAACTCGAGGGAGGAGACCCAGGAGAAGCCATGACAATTTCCTGTCATTGCTCCTTTAAATTTCCTCTTCAGCCACGCACGCATCTCTAAGCAATTCTGTAGGGGGGCGGAGTTAGCCCGGCCAGAAAAGGCCATGCGTCCAGGCCTCAGCAGCAGCAATGGCTGCGAGGGGAGCACTGTGGGAGGCTGTCTGCTCCCGCAGGAGACCCTGAAGAGCTCTGACGCCGCGGGTGAGCAGTCAGCCCCGGTCGCAGACCGCTGTGGCCGGCGGCCATGATAGTGGGAGCCCCGGGGGTGGCTCCCACTATCATGGCACTATCATGGCAGTGGGCAGGAGAACGGCCCCAGTCACGGACCGTCGCGGCGGCGGCCGTAACACCAGTGGCACTGCCTTTGTTGCTCTGGCACAGTGAATGAGACAACTAAAGCATAGCGAAGATCAGAATCAGCCCTTTAGTAGTGCCAAATCATAAAGTTTCTACATTTTGTTTTTTTTTTTTTCTGAGAAGTCTTCTCTAAACATATCCTTCTATACCATAAGCTATAGAGGAAATATAGAGTGAGTGGGTTTGCATCATTTGATTCAGTAAGGAGCTATAGGCTAAATAAAAAAATGCTGTGCTGTGATTGGTCCTCTGTGTGTTTTCATTACCATCTTGTCCTGCCTTGGTTCTGACAAGACTATGAGTTCACACAGGCAAGACCTAGTTGCTCTAGTTATCTTTTGTTTATTTTGCTCAGCAGCACACAGCCATAGACTTCATTACCCATAGACTTGGCCTGGAAACATTAATAAATGAGCCAAACATTTTTGTTCCATTCATGTGTCTCTCTCCATTCATTTTTGTGTGTGTGTGTGTGTGTGTGTGTGTTGGGGGGGGGGGGGTGTCATGGGTAAATCAAAAAATTGACTCATTGTCGTGTTTTACCTGTTGTCTCAAACAAAAGCACATCCCTAATGCATAATACATTATACTAATAATATGCATTAGTTTACAAATTTCATTGCAAAACTGACCAATCAGTAGAGCTTTATGTAGTGCTATCTTATGATTTAGCTTTAAAATTATCAGGGTACATTCGTTCAAAGACAGTACATTCAGAAAGAGGCTTACTTGAAGTTAGATTTCTGGGTGAAGGTTAAGCCAAGACCAGTAAAATCAGGCTTAGCTTGGGAGACATCTCAGCATATAAGAGTGAAGCAGACTCAGGATCAAGAGCTCTGGAGATTCTCCAAGCTCTTGATCCTGAAGCATTGAGCAGACTCACTGGAGCAGGATTGCAGAACTGTAATGCAGAAAAATTGGAGCAGGAATACAGAGCTGGATAAAGAGTAGGAACACTGGAGTATGACTGCAGAACTAGATGCAGAGCAGGCCAGAAGTTCTGGAGGCCATATCCCAGGAATCTGTTGTACCATCAAACGTGTTTCTCCGTTGCTTTCCTTTTATACTATCACCAAGGGAGGTGCATTCATTTTGAACGAATGTGCAATCTGCAACGTTTAGGTCCTTATTTGTTGCATTCGTGGGGTTCCGAAACATATGGCGATCCCCCACGAATGCAACATATCATTAACGAATAAACCCCCCCTCCTGCCCCCCCCCCAAGACTTGACAAATGTCCCTGGTGGTCCAGTGGGGGTCCTGGAGCGATCTCCTGCACTCAGGCCGTCGGCTGCCAGTATTCAAAATGGCGCTGATAGCCTTTGCCCTTACTATGTCACAGGGGCTACCTGTGCCATTGGTTGGCCCCTGTCACATGGTAGGAGCACAAGATGGCGCCGTCCATCCATTGCTCCTACCATGTGACAGGGGCCGACCAATGGCACCAGTAGCCCCTGTGACATAGTAAGGGCAAAAGCTCAATGAATGTCAGCCTGGGTGCAGTCATCCCTATAATATATATTTTTTTTGGGGGGGGGAAATTAGAATGTTTCAATGAGAAAGAGATAATAGAAGCAGAGATTCTGAAGTTTCTGGACTCTTTGCAGCAGCAAGTGCAAGACTGAAACCTTTGACACAAAAGAATACTTACATGTTTTCCACACTTTGTGATGTACAAGTGAAAGGAATCTTGCCCTCCTGTCCTGTCATCTCATATTCATGAAGGAGTTAATGGCAATGAGAGTGAATGAATAGGAGTGCCAGAGCCATAGGCACAACGGGGATGTAGTATAGGAAAGAGCGGCAACTGCATAGAGAAGTGCAAGCATGAGCAGCACCTTTTCAGCCACCACTTCCACCCCGACCAAGGCCTCATTACCAATAAAGTACCATCTCTTTTAAAAGAAGCAGCTGGGGAAAAAGATGCTTGGCACAATCCAGCAATGAAGATTCCAAGAGAAATTTCTGTGACATGCTATCTCATAGATTCCATTGAAGACACGGACACAAGATGACAGTCTGGCCAGACCTATCCAATGTGGCTCAGCCGTATCTATTTTACCCACCAGCAGCATACCCAGTATACATGTCTTTTCAATGATAGGGGATGATGTGAGCCCTCATCACTCAAGGTTGGCACCAGAGTTGACTGGAAAGCTTGTATTTTTTAACATCAATCTGCCCTTGCTAGGCTTTCCAGGGTATCCATGTGCATGGCAAGACAACTGAGCACACCTTGAAGGTCTTGCAGCTGCTCTGCCTGCTATGCTCCTGATATACGACCTTAGAAGTTTTGCTACCAATCTTCCTACCTTCCATGCTCCTGATGAACCACTTTAGTGGTTTTACTGCTATGCTGCCTACCTTTCATCTCCCAGGAAAACCATTTGAGGAATCTTGCTCCTGCTCTTTCTAACTGCTATTCCATCTAAGGGTCTTACTGATATTGTTATGCTTATTTGCCATGCCTCTGATGACCACCTTAGGGATCATGCTGTTAATATGCCTAATTGCCATGCCTATGGTATACCAGCATAGGAGTTGTGGTGCCCTGTGTTGTTTGCTATTTGGATCTCAGCTTAGTTCTCCCACCATGCTCCTTTCTTGTTTATACTAGAGTGTTGACCCTAGAAACAATTGAAATCCATCATTTTTCTGGTTTTCTGTGTTGTAGAGATGTGAATCGGAACCGGAGTCTGATCGGTTCCGGTTCTGATCCAAATCTTAAAATTTTTATCGCCCAGCCCGATTTGAGTTCTGATTATCGGCTGCGCCCAATCCGATAATCAAAACACCCTCTTGAACCCCCAAAAAAGGTTTTAAAATTACCTGGTGGTCCAGCGGGAGCGCGGGAAGCGATCAACAGCTCTCAGGCCATCAGCTGCATTAATAAAAATAGTGCCGATGGCCCTTTGCCCTTACCCTGTAACAGGGCAAAGTTAGCGCCGGCGCCATTTTGAATATTGGCAATACGGCCTGAGTGCAGGAGATCGCTCCCGGACTCCTGCTGGACTCAGGTCGTATTGCCAATATTCAAAATGGCACCGGCGCTACCTTTGCCCTGTCACAGGGTAAGGGCAAAGGGCCATCGGCGCCATTTTTATTAACGCAGCCGATGGCCCGAGAGTGGGAGATCGCGCCCCCGCTGGACCACCAGGTAATTTTAAAAGGTTTGGTGGGGAGGGTTCAAGGGGGTCATTTTAAAGGGTCGGGTGGGGTTTTTTTTATCGGGCCATCGGCGCCATTTATATTAGTGGCAGCCAAAATGGCGCCGATGGCCCGAGAGCGGGAGATCATGCCGGGACCCCCCCACTGGACCACCAGGTAATTGAAAACATTTTGGGGGGGTTCAGGAGGGTGGGGGATTTGTTTTAAAGAGTCGGGGTGGGTTTAGGGGTTGTTTTGGTGTGCCAGTTTTTCCGCTCTCCCTCCTCCTCCGATTTACGATTTTTCACGATAAATTGGGGGAATTTCTATTGTATCGCGACTCTAACGATTTTTGACGATTTAAAAATATCTGACGATTTTTTTAAATCGTCAAAAAACGATTCACATCCCTACGTGTTGTTATTAATGAATATATATACATTTGTGCAATATGTGTTTGATCACACTGTATGCTTTGAGGTTAAAAACAATTTTGTGCTATTTATAAAGGACCTCCTTCTATGTATCAGGGGTTAAGACATCTTTGTGCAGTTTGTGATGTACTATACTAAAAACGTTAGGGGTTTAGACAACTTTATGCTGTTCACAATTGACTACATTTCATTTTTGGGGATTTAGACCCCTTTATGCTATCTACGATGGACAACACTCCATGCCTTGGTGATTTAAACATCTTTGTGCTGTTTGTAGGGATCATACTCCCTCCCTTGGGGGTTTAGACATTTTTGTACTGTTTGCAGTTCCTCACACTTTGGGATTTAGACACATTTGTATTGTTTGTGACTGACCACACTTTATGCCTTGGGGGTTTAGGCATCTTTGTGTTGTATATAATGCCCAGCAATTTATTCCTTGAGGTTTTTGATGACTGCTTGATGTTTATAATTGAAAGAATTCCATGACTTGGGAGCTTAGACACCACTGTACTGTTTGCAATTGACTGCAGTGCTTGCCTTGGGAGTTTAAAACAATGTTGTGCTTTTTGCATTAGGTCGAACTCCATGCCATGGAGATTTAGACACCTTTGTGCTGTTTGTGGTTTTCCTTACTGCATGCCTTATAGGTTTAGACAACTTTGTGATATTTGTGATTCCCCATATTGTTCACCTTGGGGATTTTGACAACATTGTACTGTTTGCAATTTCATGAAGTATGATTAGAGAGTCAGCACTCATTGGCAATTATTAGCTCTAATATCAATCACCACAGTTATTCAAGTTACAGATGGAACCATAACTGATTTACTAAGCCATTCACAGCTTTACTATACTGGCCATGTATTCATAATATATGCATTGCTCTATCTTAGTATCTTTACAGTTTGAAAGAAGCATATGTACTGGAAGGGCCAACCTCATTTCTCCTAATGAGATAGGTACCCCCCTCTAGCTGTCATAAAGGTTCTTTTCAAATCCTTTTCTCCTACAGTATTGGCGCTGCCCCTTTTTGAAAATTTTTGAGATGTGCACAAAGCAGGAGATATTTCCATATCTGGTTGACTTTTAAAATTCAGTTGGCACACACCAGTCCAACTTGTGCATCCATCCCACAATTGATGTGTCTGCTGGTCTTTTAAAATTCACCTTTATGGAACCCACTCAGACATTTTGCCATATTTGAGAAAGACAGATATTTATCTGAGCAAATATCTATGGCAATTGTCCTCTCCATGTTCCTTAAGAAAAAGAAATGAAGGAAAAATCAGAAAAACATATTGGAATTGTTATCCTGAAACCCCAGTACAGTTAACCAACAGACAAGATAATAGCAAGAAGTAATAAAAGAGAATGAGAGAATGTCAAAAGAAAATCCCTTTACTTCAAGCATTATTTCTGTTATGCTATATCTCTGTGCTTACATACACACACACACACACACACCCACACACACACACACACACACACAGACATATGTGCGGATGAGGGTAAAATGCAACATTATAAAGCAGGCTTTTCTATGTAAATGAGCAATTTTATTTCTTCATTCTGTATGTATTTAAGAGGAAGTATATTTTATTTTGTTAGTCAGCATATTCTTGACCAGTGAGACTTACATATGCTTCTTCCCATCATACTGATTTTGTGATTCACTGGATTTTGTATTTTTCTTTTTAGTGGGGAAGGAGAATTGTGGCTATTTTCTCATGAGAAAATTAAATCAGATATTCAAGAGGTATGCCTAAACTAGGCAACTTTTTGAAAATATATATCTAATCCCAGTAAACAAATGGAAGTTATCCTGGATTCTGTGGTTAATTTTTTCAAAGATATTTTTAAACTGTATATAGTCAAAGCCTCTCAAATATATCAGAATAGCTTTGAATGAATGTAATGAAACCTTAATGATACCATATCAATAAAATCTGAATTTATGATTCAGTTGCTATCTCTGAGGGTAAGATTAGTTATTAAAACATCAGGTATTTATACATGGTGTTCTATTCAATGACTTCATGTTTCCCCTCACACTACATATGGTCAAATTGTTTACGGATTTACAAAAAAAATCCCTGCTCATATGCTGAAACAAGATGTTTTCTTCACTTTCAAATGGCAGAATGACAGCTAGTTTTTACAATTAGTTATTCTGTGTAAAAAAATAATTGAAGTTTCATTAGTATGATTTTTGCAGTCAACCTTTATTCTGTGATAGGCATTAGTAGAAGGAATGGACTGAATTAACCATTTTCAAATGTGAAAATGGTTCATACAAAAGAGTAAGATCTCTGTTTATAAACACATGAGAAAAGATAAGAAATCTGAATGGAAATTATTCTAATCAAAAATTGGTTACATCAGGGTAAAAGCAGGCAAGTGACAAAGTTAACTCCCTTGCACCAGCTGTCAGGATTTTACAATGTTCAGAAGTCATGCAAAATGCATGGTAATAGTCAGCATTGATGGTCAATGAATCTCAATGGGCAATATATGTGGGGGGTGGGCATTTTCCTTAATCATACATTGTTTTGCTTCATATTAAATGCTGAAGGAAGTAGTAAAATGCTATTTTTGCTATTGTCTGGGTATGCATTCAATTACAAATAAAATTTCAGGATAGCTAAATTAGCTCCTTTTCTTTCTAATGAATTCTGGCATTATTTAATATAACAGAAAAAGTATGGGTCTATTAAAAGAGATTTTTGTTTTACCCTTGGATTGGATAAATGATCATCAATGACAGTTTAATTGTGCACATTACTCAGTAGATGTACTGTTGAAGTATAATAATCCTCAGTCAGGAATTTAAGAATTCCCAAAGTTAAGTGAATTTTACAATCTGGCTTCTCAAATCACAGTTTGGCTTCTGTATCAGAGAGTGCATTTTATACTGGGAAAATAAGGATTTTAGTCATATACAAGAATGAAATGTTTATTTTTAAAAACTATGCCAATCAAATATTAAATAAAGCTCTTTGGATATAATAAATAGATGTTTGGATATAGGCCTGCTGTCTAATAAGGAGAGTTTTACAGTAGGAAACTAGGTAAAAATAGTTATATATTGAAAAATAAATACTAGAAAATGTGACCACCCACTTTGGAAGCCAACAAAAATTGATGACAAAAATGGTTTGCTTGATGAAGTTGATATTAACAGTTATCTAGCACAAGTCTTGCCCTTTCTCTCCCTCTTCTCTCCATCGCTCCCTCCCCTCACACATACACATATTAATTTTCATCTTCCTCACTCCAAAAGACATCAGATTTTCACAAGAGTGTACTGTTCTGTTCATACATCTCACTCTGCTTGAAATATTAGCCACTAACCCCTACACTACTACCTAAAGCTCATCTTGAGATACTAGGTATGCCTCCTATGGTAGCATAAATAGCTGTTTCCCCAGAGGCTCTCTCTCTCTCTCTCTCTCTCTCTCCCTGTCTCTCACACAAACACCAAAGTGTCCACGGAAGGAAGATATCAGGCAAGAACATCAAGACAGACTCAGGAGCAAGGCAGGCCAGACAAGAGGTGAGAAGACTCCAATGCACCATTGAATGGAATAACCCACCAGCACCCTACACAGTCCAGCCAGACAGGTCGCGGATCACTGGGCCACAATGTGCCCTACTCAATCCAGCCGGGCTGGTCGCGGACCACGAGGGATGGGTCAGTGGAGCTGAAGACATCAGGAAACAGAAGGGCATCAGGACATCAGGAAACAGTTGGGCATCAAGAACAGGTGGACAACTGGATGTCATGGAACATCAAGGAAACTTCAAGGACATCTTAGAACATTGAAGACATCAAGCTGAAACCGGAACATGGAACAACGACGAAGACACTGGATCCCACACGGAACAGAGTGCCTAGAAGGAGAAGCAGACATAGAGTCCTAAGGAGGACTTACTCCTTGCGAAGGCAAGGAAGGAATGAAGACTGAAACTTTTATTCTGCAGAAGAGGCAGATCCAATGACATCAGACGTGGACCACTCCTTCGCTGTAGCTTTAAATGCTGAAGAGAGAGCCGGCCTTGCCCCCTACTAGGAGGTAGCAGGAAGCATGCAGGACCATGGACAGCGACCCTGCTGCACAGGAGGACGGCGAGCTGTAGCAGAAGCTGGAATTAGGCCTCAGGCAGGCCGCGAGGTAAGCACAGCTTCTGACCACTGAGGAGGAACTGCCAGTGGCTCCAGTTGCCAAGCGAGACTGGGGATGGTAGGCCCCATCACCACGGGAGACAAGGTAGGCGTCGGTGGCCTCCGGGCCATATAGGGGTATTGTTGGCGACCTCCTGCTGCATAGGGGTGTACCCAGACAGCTCCCTACCATCGGATAGAACAGCGGCAGTGGTAACAGTGCCGGCAGCCTCTGGAACGTGCCAGGTGGTACAGCGCAGCTGCAGCCACAAACAGAGAGCAGGGGCAGGCTCCGGCCTGCAGAGGCTGCAGTAGCACAGCTCCTGCCATGCGGAAAGTGCATCGGCGATTCCGGGCTGCGAGGAAAAGAGAAGGAAAAAAGGTGGAGAAGCTGCCCGTGCAGCTAACACAGGGCAGATGTGCAACAGTATCCCCCTCTCAAGGGGCCTTCCAAGAGAGATCCTCGGGCTTGGAGAGACCAAGGAGCTAAAGCTGGGTGCAGGAACCTCCTGCAGGTCATAGAGGAAGACAGAAGATCCTGAAGAGAAGAAAATAAAAAAAAATATTTTTTTTTTTGAGACCAGAAGGAAAGTCCAGAGACAAGACCCGGGACAAGAATATCCCACCGGGCACATGGCCTTTGCAATCCTTTACGCTGCACTGGGCGAGAGCACCATGGATGCTCTCCAACGTGGGACAAGATGTGTGTCCTTGCAGTGAGATGTCTCTGACCCTCGACCGAACCTGCATGTGTCCTTGAGACCACCAAAGCAATGGTGGTCTCTGAATGTTCCTCTAACAGTTTCAAGCCCTTTCGGACTGCCGCTAGGGAGCGGCGGGAAGCAGTAGGTCGGACAGAGGACAAGCAGCAGGTCGGACAGAGGCACAAGATTAAGAATCAAATGAAGAAGACAAAGACATCAAGCGTGGCAAAGCAGACGAAGACATCAGGCATGGCAAGGCAGATGAAGACATTGGGCGTAGCAAGGCAGACAAAGACATCAGGTGTGGTAAGGCACGGACAGCCAAGGCAAGGCAGGGCAAGGCATGGCAAGACAGGCATGGCATGGCAACACAAGACTAAAACCATTTGTTAAAAGTCCAGAACCTCCAGGCAAACAATGTCCATACTGGCGCCCTACTCAGCCCAGCCGGGCTGAGTTGCGGACCACAAGAGAAGGTATCAGAGCCACCGAAATCCAAGGACAGGAGCAGACAGGTGGCCAGATCCCTCGGGCTCCCTACACACTCCATCCGGACTGGTCGCGAACCACACTGAAGGACAGGACCTGTCTAGGGAAGGAAGACATCAGGCAAGAACATCAAGACAGGATTTTGAAACAAAGATAGGGGGGATTTAGTTAGGGCTGTGGGGTGGGTTAGATAGGGGAAGGGAGGGGAAGGTGGGGGGGCTGAAAAAAAGTTCCCCCAATAGCTGCTCCGATTTTGGAGCGGCCTTGGAGGGAACAGGGAAAGCCATCAGGGCTCCCCTCGGGCTCGGCGCGTGCAAGGTGCACATGTATGTACCCCCTTGCCCGCGCCGACCCCAGATTTTATGTGTGCGGTAGCGCGGTAGCGGGAGCGGTGTGCGGTAGCGCTCGCATGTTATAAAATTGGGTGTACATTTGTGTGCGCCGGGTAGCATGCACAAAAGTACCCCGCATGCTTAATATTTAAAATTGGCCCCGTAATGCACACAGGAACCTTAGGGGCAGATTTTTAAAAAATACGCGCACCAGGCGCGAACAAAAGTACGCTGGATTTTATAAGATATGCGAGTAGCCACGCGTATCTTATAAAATCTGGGGTCGGCGCACGCAAGGGGGTGCACATTTGTGCAACCTGCGTGCGCCGAGCCCAGCACGAGCTGCATGTTCCCTCCGAGGCCGCTCCGATTTCGGAGCGGCCTCGGAGGGAACTTTTCTTTGCCCTCCCCCCACCTTCCCCTCCCTTCCCCTACCTAACCCACCCCCCCCCTTACCTTTGTCGGCAAAGTTACGCCTGCTAAAAGCAGGCGTAACTTTGCGCGCGTCGCCGGCAGCCCCGCTCCATCCTCCGGCCCCGGGGGCTGGTCCGGAGGCCTTGACCACGCCCCCGGGCCCGCCCCCGAAACGCCGGGGCACGCCCCCGAAACGCCGCATCGTTTCGGGAACGCCCCCGGACATGCCCCCTCCCTCCCCTTTTCGAAAGCCCTGGGACTTACGCACGTCCCGGGGCTTTACGCACGCTGGCAGCCTATGCAAAATAGGAGCGCCGGCGCGCGAGCCTTTTAAAATCCGCCCCTTAGTGTACTGAAATTACTAGCTAATACAAAATAAAGAAAAATATTTCCCTCACTCTTAAGTTAAGTGACCTAAAAGTGTTTTAGTTGATTGCAGATCTTCTTCCTCAGGAACCTCAGCAAAGACAAATCAAGAATCTCAGGAACCCACTCTTTCATTCATGCATTCGATGAAATCCCTTATTTTTTTTAAAAGTCATTCAGAATTAGACTATTAATATTTATACTCGGGCAAAGTTCAAATTTCTAGTGACAACTAAGAAAAGGTACTAATTTATTTACATTAGGTTTACCCTTTCTTTAAAATTAGGAGACTGTTTTTATTTCCCAATGCTTTAATTTATCATTTAAAATGTCCCTAAATCTTGTGGAAATTTTTGAAAATATTCTACCATTCATCCATTCATCTATCTTTCAACCACTATCAAGACTGAGAAAAGATTTCCATGTGTTAGTCAAATTAAGAATTATTTTCAAACTTCCACTCTTTCTTACCTCAAGAAATCTAATAAATATAACCACAAACATTTTCACAATCATTCATTGTATTCCCTAGCTATCTTCAGCTAATAAGTATTTCTACTAGGCCTCTGGGACAAACAGCAGCAGCGTAGGCTTTTTCCTCTCCTCAATCAGCTCAGGAATCCCCCCAGTATTCTAAACAGTAAATACTATATTAGATTCAAGGGATTAATACTCTGCATGAAGTCATTAAACAAAATAGTTCCTTGCCTCTCAGTTTGAGGTAATTAAAAACCAATATTTAACAATTAACCATCCTATTAGTCACTAATAAAGCCAAAGTATATTGAATCCACTTTTACTTTTGTTTATCTTCACAAAGAAAAATATTTAAAAGTATTTTGACTTTAAAATAGTAACATTACGCTGTCTTTTCACTTCAAGGATTTTAACAAGACTCCATTGTCAAGGAGACTCTATTGCCATGGCATCCCCTGTTAAAGTTGCTCTGATGTTTGAACTAACGGAACCCATTCTTTTCAAAGTGCCAGAGACTACATTTTTAAATAAATTTAAAATCAACAGTTTCCAAATAAAATGTTATTTTCCCAAAATACAAAATAAACATCTCATTACTTTTCCTAAAATACAAAATAAACATATCAAATCCATTCTCTCATCATTCACAACACTACTACAGTACTCATTTACTTAAAATCCCATGAAAAGCCCATGAAATCCCTCAAAACACTCCAGTTCAATGCCTGAATTTAAAATATTTCAGAATAATTTTAAAAACTGCCAAAAGCTTCTTTAACGCTTCTTAGATATTTATCAATACAGAACAAACTTTTCCTATGGACCTGTATTTCTTATCTGGACTCCAGAATTACTTATAATTTAAGTTTTTAAATAAACTTTTTCAAAGTCTCATTTTTACTTGAATCACAATCTAAATAAGTCTTCTAATGACCACAACTAACAAAACTCTGAATTTCCAAAGTTTTATAGGTCCTCCGACCCCCCTCCCACAGTGGATATTAAAATGAATTTTATGGAAGCCTCCTTAAATATTACACATTAAAATGTTAAGTTTTAGAACCTTAAAATTTCCCCAAAACAATGTATTTTTACTTAAAAAGAGCTTACAGGCACTTTACTAGGCAGCCACTGATGTCATTAGTGATGTCAGTTAGGGTCCTCACTCCCCATGCACCGGCGGGAGCCTTCCCCAGCACAGAGTGTATTTTTTATAATTAATTAATTTTTAATCTCCTGCAACTTCTGCAACGGCACTGACACACATTTTTATTACTTTTTATTTCAAATTTGTATCAGCAACTCTGGGCTGCAGGCAGGGAAGAGACATGAAGTGGCAGAACTGACATTTGCTGCTTGCTCCAGTGTCACCCCTCAGGATGTGGTCTCCATTTTTTTAAATTTGTATTTCTATTTCGAGGCCAGCAGGAGTCCCCACTCTCTGGCAACACCTTTTACAAATACCAGCACTCCAGCGCACAATGGAGCGAGAACATCAGGATGCATTGGGACCCTCGGAGCAGCCATGGCACTAAGAAACAACTGCCTTCTCTGGACCTGATGCCTCTCTCCATCCTTAGCTGCTCATGTGGCAGCCATCTCACTCTAGGGTATATGCTGCTTCTACTTTAAATGTGGCTCAAGCCACCAAAATCCTCCCTACACGCGACACACACTGTTCACAAAAAAAATCAATGCAGCGTCCACACTGCTAAGGCACCTGGCCAGGTGCCGCTTCTCTCACAAATGTGGCCCCTGCCGCTCCACCTCTAAAATGTGGTGTTTCAGCTACTGAAACATTTTTTCTTCCTTTCAGCCTTCCACCTTTATTTATTTATTTATTTATTTATTTATTTAAAATCTCTTCAATACCATTGTTAATTCACTATCACAAAGGTTTACAAAAAGGCACTAAAGGAAAAACTTTAATTGTATAGATTACAAATTATACATGTGCCATCACAGAACGGTACCATATCTTCAATAAAAAGCTATGTGTTAATTAAATCTTATATGTCAGTTGTGTGATTTATTTAAGTGGATCAAAACTAACGTTAATTTGTAGTTGGAGATATTAAAGGAAAAAAATTGATTACTTGGTGCGTCCTTATTTTTTAAATGTTTTCTAAGGATGTGCAGCAGGGATGGATACGTTTGATTCGGTACTCGTATTCATCGGGACCCAAATCCGTTACATCCATTTTCAGGGGACCCCGATTCATCCATTAGTTACGTATGGTATTCGTTTCCCATTAAAGTTATAAACCCCCCCATCCCAACCCTTTAAATTTAAATATCTACAACCTTCCACCCTCCTGAGCCCCCCCCCCCCTCCCAAGAATTGCCAAAAGTCCCTGGTGGTCCAGCGGGAGTCCTGGAGCATTCTCCTGCACTTGAGCCGTCAGCTGCCAGTATTCAAAATGGCACCGATAGCCTAATTTAACGAATAAAATAATTGTTGAAATAAAGTTTTAATAACAGTGGAGTAAAGTAAGATATTTTAATTATAGATAGCAACTTAAAAATCATAGGACTCATTGTGGTGCCTTCACAAGGAATATTAACTAGTGGATTCTTCTGATTTGTCAAATATATACTAGTTAAATCCCTTACATTTTCTCATTTTGTACAAGTTCTGTACAACAATCCTAGTGCCAAAATTCTTCTTAACGGAGGTTTATCGGTCTCCTTCCCTCTGGAATGTGGGGTTCGGCAAGGGTGCCCACTTTCCCCCCTTTTATTTGTACTGGCAATAGAGCCATTAGCTGAGAAGTTAAGACGGGACAAAGGATTTTGCTGAATCAGTTTGAGTGGCCATCCCGTTAAGCTTGCATTGTTGTGGATGATATTCTGCTCTTTATCGGACGACCCCGGCAGAGTGTGCCTATAATGCTCTCTATTTTTACACAGTTTCAGGATATAGCGGGCCTTCGTATTAATTTTTCCAAGTCAGAAGCATTGGCCTTACATTCACGGCTTCCACAGACGTGGCCTGGCTCCTTCCCCTTCAAATGGGCACCTGGGAAACTAAAATATTTAGGAGTATGGATCCCCAGAGAACTGGATAAGCTCTATGAGTGTAACATATGTGAAACCTTGGCATCCTTGGGATGACAGTTGCAGGCCTGGCAGTCTCTTCCCCTCAATTTTTCAGGGCGTTGTCCTCTAGTTAAAATGATGATTGTTCCTAAATTTTTATACAAGTTACACATGCTTCCCCTTTGGCTTAAGGTTTATGATCTTAATAAATTGCAGAGGGGGTTGATCCAATTTATATGGGTGGGTAAGCGTGCACGGATTGCCTATCAAACACTGGTGCACCCAAAGGCTCGGGGTGAGTTGGGCCTGCCCGATTTCCGTGCTTACAATGTTGCTTGTCAGATGCGTTTTATTGGGGAATGGCTCCTTGATGTATATACTTACTGTGAAGAAGGGATGTTAAATCGTATGACTTGGCCTTGGTCTCCTCTCTACGTGGTCCAAGCTCCTGTGGCCACAGTACAATCTCTCAATATTCCCAAATGTTTTTTTTATCCATGCCGCAGGGCCTGGCGGTGGCTCCGTCGGCTGTATGGATAGCCGGGCTTGTTCTCATTGTTTACTCCGCTGGTGGGTAACTGTGATTTTCAGCCTGGCATTACCACCAGTGGCATCTTCAAGACTTGGGCTTGCTGTGGACTTCGGTATGCCTATCATTATTTTGAAGAAGACGTCCCTCAAGTGTACAACTATGGTTGAGAATTACAAGTTACCCCGTAAGTTTTTCCTTGCCTACCTTCAAGCTCGCCACTACTTGCAGGCTTTTCGCTGGCAGTCAGAGGAGTATGCACGCGAAACTGCTTTTGCTAAACACTGCTTGAGTGTGCGTACTTACATAATTCTATACAGGGCTGGAGTAGATTGATTTCAAATGCGCGATTGACTCCTCATCTTGATCTTCTGGCCCGCTACTGGACACCGTCACAGTTTGCCGCCAAGTATTGGTGTTCCTTGAGTCGAAAGTTTGATATTTCCCTGAGTTATACGTTGGCCTACCATCCCCAGGCCAATGGGCAGCCCGAAAGGACCAATCAGACATTAAAGACATTCCTACGCTCCTATGTAAATGATCAGCAAAATAATTGGTCGGATCTTCTTCCCTGGGCTGAGCTGTTGCACAATACTCATGTCGCAGCAGCCACCGACATATCCCCATTTGCAGTAGTCTTCAAACTGCAGCCTCGATTGCCTCTTCCTGTTCCTCTGACTGTTCCGTCTCCAGCAGCTCAATCCATGGCTCAAACCATTTGCCAAGTGTGGACCCAGGTAAAGGAGTGAATTTCGCAAGCTGTTGAACATGATCTTCATAGATGACCCGCTCCACTCTTTCGACCTGGCTAGAAAGTGTGGCTGAGTGCTCGACACATTCAACTAAGACTTCCCTCTCACCATCTGGCTCCGAAATACATAGGACCATTTCCTGAGATCCGAAGAGTGGGAGCTGTCTCATATCAACTCCAACTACCTCGTTCATTGGGTATCTACAACACGTTTCACGTGTCCCTGTTGAAGCCGTTGGTCCTCTCCTGGCCCGCATGCAAAGAACCTCCTGCTCCATGCATCTCTGCAGAACCTGACACTTCTCTCCAGGTAAGAGAAGTCCTCGACGTCCGGTGACACCGAGGCAAGTGGGAATACTTCTTAGCCTGTGAGGGCTATGGGGCCGAGGAGAATTCGTGGGAACCCTCCCAAAACATCCTTGATAAGGATCTCCTGAGGAATTTCCATAGAATGAACCCTGAGAAACCACAGCCGCATAGGGGGAGGCCTAGAAGTGGGGGTACTGTTACGAGCCCCGCCCATAGCCATCCCGCGCACGGGCCTGCTCACCTTCATGGTTCCACAGCGGGTCATGGGACAACCTCCCTCGCGGTAGTTGCCAGCACTGCCAGGCCCTGGCGTCCCGTGGCGGTGATCGCCGGGCCTTCCACTGCATGCCAGGCCTCACTCCGCACGCAGACTGCCCGGCCTCATGTAGGGCCAAGGGCAGGTCTTAGCTCCGTGGCACGCCCTGATTGATCCCTCGATATAAGGAAGTTCCTGTCTATGCTTCTTTGCCTTGGCTATCGTGTCGGTTTGTTCTAAGATTGCCTCTGCATTTGTTCCTGCTCTTGCCTGTTCCTAGTCTTGTTCCAGGATCCTTCTGTTCCAGTTCTGTTCCTGACTTGTTCCTGCACCCTAGTTCCTGCATCCTGCTTGTTCCTGTGTTCATCTGTCTGTCTACCCAGGTAGTACCCTCGGACTCTTACTGGTACTGACCTCTTCTTGCTCCTGACCTGCCTGCCTGCCACCTGCCTCAAGACCTCAGGCTGCCTTTGACCTGGTCTGATCTCCAGTACCTGACCCCTGCTTTGCTGACCATTCCTCGGACTGACCTCTGGATCTTGACCTTTGCCTGCTTGACCTTGTCTCCAGATTCTGACTCTGTTTCTCACCTTGTCATCACCAACTCTGTTTTGTTTCTCCTTGTTCCAACCAGCATCCAACTTCGAACCTGATCACACACCCCCTTTGTCCGTGGGCACGCCAGACTTTCGTTCTCTCAGAAGACCATGCGAGACCCACCTAAGTCCAAGCGGCCCGGGTCCCTACGGGCTCCTCCCGGGGGGACCTTGTGCTTCCAGTGGTGAAGCTCTTCACAGCTTCTGTCTCCTCCAGTGCTCTGCCCCCTGGGGGCAGTTACCTCCTGTTCCCATTCAGGAGGCGTTCTTTCACTGTCCCAGGACAAATTGCGTATAGATTTAAAGGGAATAAGCAAAATTCAGTAGAGCTTGGTTAAAAACACAAAAAGGTTCCAGATAGAATGGATTGAAATTTCATTGTAAATTATTCTTGTGGAACTGATGCATATTTCTATTGAAATTTTATTGTGTTCATAAGCATTATGAAATAGAAAACAGAGTCACAAAGAAAACATTTGCAATAAGTGTCAAATGGATGTGGATGAACAAATATCATTTCTTAAATGATATAAATATTAAAACACTTGTTGCTGCTAATATATTTTTTAAATCATTTATATTGTGAGTTGTCATTGTTGCATGATTACATAATAGTAAGCAATGACCATTGGAGTATTATAAAGCATAACTCACTATGTATGTTCTAGTTTTCTTTTTTTTTTTTCTCTGCAATTTCATTGTATCTTTTGATAAACAAAATGAAAAGAATCATAAGAAATGCATTATATATGTTAAAGGACAGTTAAAATGTTTTTATCTTTTTTACTCCAGCTGCTGCAGAATATCTTGCTGTCATTTTATTTGTTATGGAATTTTTTTACATACACCGGAATATAATTGGAATTATACAAGAGCATGATAATGTTGAGCTCTGGCACAGTATCTAGAAGAGCCCAGGGAGGAGACAAGTTCTGGCCTCAAGCAAAGCCGTTTCTTAAGTCGTCCTGCTTATCACCACACATTTATTAAAGATGAAAATGTACATGTGGGTAAATAATTCTAGAAAAGAAGATTGCTTTGTTAAGCTAAAATAGGAAAATATATTCCTAGCACAAATCTTTGTACTCACTGGTAGATGTTATTTTATTCCAAATTAATGATCCCTTTCATAAACGATAGCCACTCCCTCAGTGATTCTCACCACCTGTGTGACAGATTGTCAGTTAATTGCTGCTGAATTCTTATCAGGTCATTCCCTGGGTGGGGGGAGAACTACTTAGGGTGACCATATTTACTGAGTCTTTTTTAAGCATCCCTCCTCTATTGATAAAACACTTTGTAAAAATGGACCTTTGAGTTGCCTGTCTATGTGCTTTCTCTTCAATGCTCATGAGGCATTTATTCAGCTTAGAGGTAAAACACTTCACTAACTCAGTTACTGCAATACAGCAAAAGGAATATGAAACTCAGACTGTTATTTCATACGCTAATATAACCAAACGATAAGATAGTCATTCATATTCTATATGCATTGAGACTAAGTGCCTAAAATGATTTTCACAGGTAAACTGTCTACATAATAGCAGTAAATCGGAGCAGTCACGCTCATGCAGCCTAAAGGTTTAATTATTTCAAAGTGATTTTACTACTACAAGTCTCATTAAAATCCTTAGCTGTCATTCTCATATGTTTCCTACTTGTGCTAACTGCTTACTTTAAACTGGTTTAATTTACCTTTAACTACTGCACAGCCATGTTATTGGCTATAGTTGTACATTTCAGGGGCCAATATTTTACTTTAAAAGATCCCAAAGTGCCATTAGCGGGCTATTTTGTGGTATGCTATCAACATTTCTGGTAATTTCCTTTGCTGTGTCTCGATACTTAACGCCTGTACAAAGAAGTACATAAACTAGGAGGAAATAAGCAACCGCTGTCAGGAGGGTATCAGAGGTATACTTCACTGGGCAATGTTTTACACACTGATAACATGAGAATATGCAGCTTCCTGTGGTCTGGAAGCACATTACTACCAGAATATCCTCAACTATGCAATACTATTGAAAACAAGCAACAGAGCAAACAGTCAGGACAACAGAGATCCCGCAGGCAAAACAATCCAAATGAGCTTGATTTTAAGAGCAAAGGAATGTACAGGTATAGGTGTCCTTTATTGACACTTACTTATAAGAAAGATAACTCAATATAACTTGCTTTATGTTCTATTGACTCAGTGAGACTTCAGAGCTCATAATAGGATCAATCTAGTGAAAAATATTCAAAGGGATCTAGCTGAGTAATTACCAGGTTACTAGATCCCTCACTGCTCAGAGTGGCTAACATTAGCCACATGTATATTTTCAGCCAGGGTGAGGGAGGGGGGTTCATTTTGATAAACAACATGCATAAAACAGTATTTTCAAATGCACGTAGATTAGAGGTGAGCAGGCAAAACTTTTCGTTGCGTACGCGATCCGTATTCGTGGGGGGTCAATTCCGTTTCATGCGGAAGTATGGAGAACTCAATAAGTTGTCGATCTGTAAATACGTTACTACTAAATTAACTACAACCCCCACCCTCCTGACCCCCCCAAGACTTACCAAAACTCCCTGGTGGTCCAGCGGTGGGGTCCGGGAACTCACTCAGACCCTCGGTGCTAGTTTCATAATGGCGCCGATAACCTTTGTCACAGGAGCTACGGTGCCATTGGTCAGCCCCTGTCACATGGCCATCGGTGCCATCTTGTGCTCCTACCATGTGACAGGGGCTGACCAATGGCACCGGTAGCTCCTGTGACATAGTATGGGCAAAGGCTATCGGTGCCATTTTGAGTCCTGGCCTGGCGTCGGACAGCAGGTCGCTCCGGGACCCCCGTTGGACCCACAGGGACTTTTGGCCAGCTTGGGGGGGCCTTCTGACCCCCACAAGACTTGCCAAAAGTCCAGCGGGGGTCCGGGAGCGACCTGCCGTCCGACGCCAGGCCAGGACTCAAAATGGCGCCGATAGCCTTTGCCCATACTATGTCACAGGGGCTACCAGTGCCATTGGTCAGCCCCTGTCACATGGTAGGAGCACAAGATGGCGCCGATGGCCATGTGACTGGGGCTGACCAATGGCACCGTAGCCCCTGTGACAAAGGCTATCGGTGCCGTGATGAAACTAGCACCGAGGGTCTGAGTGAGTTCCCGGACCCCACCGCTGGACCACCAGGGAGTTTTGGTGAGTCTTGGGGGGGTCAGGAGGGTGGGGGGGGGGTTAAATTTTTATTTAGGCCGAATTAAACAGAAATCTGTTTAATACGTGGGGAGTCGCGATGCGTTTCACCTCTCCACATATTTAACAGATAGCAAAAAATAAGTTGCGGATTTCAAATACGTGGAAAACGGATGCACATCCCTAACGTAGGTCATTTGCCCCATTCTTCTGCCCACAAAAAAGAGCAGGTATAAAATATATAGGCCCTTGCGTGGCAAGCATATTTTCAGAGAAACTGCTTGCAAAGTTTCTGTCTGAAAACTGACTGCAAGTTGCACTGGAACAAAAATATCCATGTGAATTGTATCTATCAGCTTAAGTGAAAATTGCCCTCAAATTTCCAGCTGATGCAAAAGCAAAGCAAACTAATTTCTGCTGAAATTAAGCAATATATGGCACATAGCGTATAAATGTATTTACAGATGATGAAAGAGGACATTTTATTTAATAGAGTCCCAATTCACATATAATTAATGAAGAGCTAAAATTATTTAAATTTAAATCAAGGAAGTACAGAGTTCCTGTAGATGTACTGGCTATTTTTTTGTAGCTTGTGGTAAGTTATCTGGCTAAGTTGCAATATTTACCCTTATTTTTTTTAATTTATATTTTATTGAATTTTAACAATACATTTTGGTAAAATTTAAGTAAACATATTGGAATCTGAAATTATGAACACATTAACATATTACATACATATATATAGAATTCCAATAGACAAGTCCCCATTCTGGGAGGTTATAGCGGAATACAAATTAAAGAAAAAGAAGCTGGGGATGCCATCCGGAGAGATTGGTCAGAGGACTGCAGATTGGAATTGTTTGTGTGAAGGGCTGTTACCACCTGTGCACCATTGTGCTCCGGAGGGTCCCACCCCGATGATGTCATCATTCGGGGCCTGAAGACCTGATCTAATCAGCAAGGCTGCGGCATGCAGCCACCAGTGCGCAGCCGAAGCCAAGTGCCCCTTATTGTGGATTTTCTTTCCTCTTGTATACCTGAGTTTATGGTTAGGAAGAGGAAAACAAAGGCCTGGATTTAATTATTTTGTAAGTTTTTAATGATTGAGTGTTATTCTATTTATCAGTTGTTTTGAAAAATGTATTATATTTATTATTCTAGTTTTGGATTTATTATTTTATATTACTTGAGAAATGTATAAAAAATGTGGAGAGAAAAACTGAACTGGAAACAGCAAGAAGCTAAACTGAGTGTATGCAGTGCAATAATGAAACAATAAAAACATTAACTTGATGGTCACTTTATTGTGTATTTGGTAGAGATGTGAATCGTGTCCTCGATCGTCTTAACGATCGATTTCGGCTGGGAGGGGGAGGGAATCATATTGTTGCCGTTTGGGTGTTTAAAGTATCGTGAAAATCGTGAAAATCGTGAGCCGGCACACTAAAACCCCCTAAAACCCACCCCCGACCCTTTAAATTAAATCCCCCACCCTCCCGAACCCCCCCAAATGCCTTAAATTACCTGGGGGTCCAGCGGCGGTCCGGATCGGCAGCGGTCCGGAACGGCCACCTGCAATTGAATCGTGTTGTCTTCAGCCGGCGCCATTTTTCAAAATGGCGGCGGCCATAGACCAACACGATTCGACTGCAGGAGGTCGTTCCGGACCCCCGCTGGACTTTTGGCAAGTCTTGTGGGGGTCAGGAGGCCCCCCCAAGCTGGCCAAAGTCCCTGGGGGTCCAGCGGGGGTCCGGAAAACGATCTCCTGCCGTGAATCGTTTTCCGTACGGAAAATGGCACCGGCAGGAGATCGTTTTCCGGACCCCCGCTGGACCCCCAGGGACTTTTGGCCAGCTTGGGGGGGCCTCCTGACCCCCACAAGACTTGCCAAAAGTCCAGCGGGGGTCCGGAACGACCTCCTGCAGTCGAATCGTGTTGGTCTATGGCCGCCGCCATTTTGCGCCGCCATTTTGAAAAATGGCGCCAGCTGAAGACAACACGATTCAATTGCAAGAGGCCGTTCCGGACCGCTGCCGTTCCGGACTGCCGCTGGACCCCCAGGTAATTTAAGGCATTTGGGGGGGGTTCGGGAGGGTGGGGGATTTAATTTAAAGGGTCGGGGGTGGGTTTTAGGGGGTTTTAGTGTGCCGGTTTTCCTGCCCTCCCCCTTCCCCCGATTTACGATTTTTTGACGATAAATCGGGGGAATTGGTATTGTATCGTGGCCCTAACAATTTTTGACGATTTAAAATATATCGGACGATATTTTAAATCGTCAAAAAACGATTCACATCCCTAGTATTTGGTCAGAGTATGTCTGTGTTCTGCATGTGTGAACCAGGTAAGGGTATTCTGCAAGCTTGTAGTTTCTGTGTAGGGATCGTGGCTTGCTCTGTTTTCCTATATAAATAGCACTGTAGATGGACACATTCATCTCAAGGTGGTTTTGGGGTTGTGGTTTACATACACAGTCAGAGGATATAACTGCAAATTTGATATGATTGATGAACATCTATCATTTGAATCAATGAAAGGTATAACAAGCGGAGTTGATTTGTATAATGCAGTCTCATGGCTATGAAGCTGAATAACCCTGTAGAAATTGTTCCTTATCTGTCTAAATTTAGCCCTGCTATTGAGCAGCTCTAACTAGCCAGGTAAGTTATCCATCTAAGGGTATATTCTGGGAGGCTATAGCAGAATACAAATTAAAGAAAAAGAAACTGCAATAATTACAGCATAAGGAGAGACAGTACTAATTACTTTACCATTACACTCCACACATTCCAATCACTTAAGATACCTGCTTATCCACAAGAAATGTCTCTAAGTGAGTAGGATCTTGAAATATAAATCTATTTTTCTGATGGATAACCAGACACTTACAGGGGAATTTTAGAAGGAAAACTGCCTCAAGGGATAAGACTCTTGGTTTTAACAAAAGATATTGTTTTCTCCTTATTTGAGTGTTTCTAGAAACATCAGGGAATACCTGACTTTTTTGACCAAAAAAGAAACGTCTTTATTTCTAAAATATTTCTGAAACACCAAATTTTTATTCTGCTCACTACAAAAGGATACCAAGAGTGTAGCCTTAGTGGGGATATCATCTATAGATGCCTCCAAAAAGGAGGTCAAATTAGGACTATTCCCCTGCAAAATGTCCATCTCCTCTTCCCGATCTACTGACTTCATCTTAAAAAGAAGAATTATAATATAATTTAGAAATAGCCATTTCTTTTGCTGATGATATAAATAATACTTCATCTATATATTTCCTAAATAATTCAGTAGCTGAAAGTAATCTTGAGAAGGAAATTTTAGGAAACAAAGATTCTTCATACGGATCTCATTCTCCAAGTTTTCCAATTGTTTTTGTGACATTAAACTATCTTTCATGAAAGCAATACTAGATGACTGTAGTGAAGTAACTTGAGATGTTATGGCTCTAAAGGATACTTCTAAATTATTTATACATGATCCATAATCTTCTAATGTATTCTTAATTTCACTTGAAAATTTACCAAACTGAGCTGTTGAAAAGGGTAATGATTTTTCCATATTAATAATAAAGTCCATACATCTGCTAATGCTACTTTCTGGGGGTCTAAGTTCACAGAACCCAAACTTCCAGTCTGTAAGAAAGAACTTGACTCTGAAGGGCCAGGTTCCCTTAAAGCAAAATGTTGCCTTTCCTATTCCCAGCCTTCTTCCCCTTCCTTCCCAGTTCCCATGATTCCATGGCAACAGCAAGGGTTGCAAAAGTCTGTGAGACAGGGATAGGGGCAGAATGGGAGGGGGTGACTATGAAAGAGAAGGAATCATGGTGTATAAGAGAGACAGAGAGAAAATGGAGGGAAAGTGTGTGGGGGATCTGAACCAGGTGGGAAAGGGGAGTGAGGAGATCCTTCCTTTCCTTTCCTCCCCTCCACCATCTTCTCTCACCTCATCCAGTCTCCCCCTCCTCGGTCCCTATTATTCCTCTATCCTTAATCTCCCATCCCTCAAATTCTGACTACTCTGTAATCTTTTTCCCCATGCTGGTTCTATCCCTAATTCCCCATCCCCAATCTTCCTATCCTCTCCATCCCCTATGCCTGATCTCCCCTCTGTCCCTGAATCTTCTACCTTCTCTTCCCTCATCTTCGGTCCTCCCTTTCTCTCCTCTCTCATCCCCTAGACCTTTTCTCCTCCCTCACCTTTTTAAGTCCCAGGATCCTAACTCCATTCCAAAACCCTTCCTACCGTCCTTCCCCTTCTCATAGTCATGAAACTCCTTTTCCATTCACTGCACCAATAAATCTGATCCCTTTCCCTTACCCAAACATTTTCAAAAAGGAACAAAATAAATTATCCAGACACATTAAAAAGGTCAGAGAATGGCATTTATTAAGTAAAACAAAAGTAACATTTCAATCTATTCAAATTTATACAGAATCAGTATCTACTCCTGAGCTACAACAGAAAACTGGGGGCTGTGAGTATTACACTGAATACTGTGGAAATCAAGGGAAAATCTGATCTCCGCTTGCTGTTAAATCAAATAATCCCTGAGATGTTTCAGATTCATAGATTCCCACATTTCAGTAATACAAAAAAAATAACAAAACAAGAAATGTACAAGTGTACTCTCCCCTTTAAATAGAAATGATGACATATTATGTATCATTGTTTTACCTCTCAGACTCACAGCTGTACCATACTCCCTTTGCCAGAACATGGTTAACATAGTTCTCTGTTACGGCTGTGGCTGCTGTGCAACCGCCTCACCACCAGGGGCCGCTCTAGAGCTGGCTTTCCTGACAGGCCCAGTCCATCTCCTCTGTCCACTCTATGCTCTGGGTGTGCCCTTATAACCCTGCCTGACAGTTGCCTCGGTGCTTCGGCATCGAGCTCACCTGGGCTCCCTGCTCTAGCCTGCCTTGCGTGGCCTTCGGGCCTTCTACCTTGTCTTGCCTTGCCCTGCCTTTGGGCCCTCTGTCTTGCCTTGCGTGGCCTTCGGGCCTTCTGTCTTGCCTTGCGTGGCCTTTGGGCCTTCTGTCTTGCCTTGCCTTGCGTGGCCTTTGGGCCTTCTGTCTTGCCTTGTGTGGCCTTTGGGCCTTCTGTCTTGCCTTGCCTTGTGTGGCCTTTGGGCCTTCTGTCTTGCCTTGCCTTGTGTGGCCTTTGGGCCTTCTGCTTGCCTTGCCTTGCGTGGCCTTTGGGCCTTCTGTCTTGCCTTGCCTTGTGTGGCCTTCGGGCCTTCTGTCTTGCCTTGCCTTGCCCTGCCTTCGGGCCTTCTGTCTTGCTTTGCCTTGCCCTGCCTTCGGGCCTTCTGTCTTGCCTTGCCTTGCCCTGCCTTCGGGCCTTCTGTCTTGCCTTGCCTTGCGTGGCCTTTGGGCCTTCTGTCTTGCCTTCACTTGCGCGGCCTTCGGGCCTTCTGTCTTGCCTTGCCTTGCGCGGCCTTCGGGCCTTCTGTCTTGCCTTGCCTTGCGCGGCCTCCGGGCCTTCTGTCTTGCCTTGCCTTGCGCGGCCTCCGGGCCTTCTGTCTTGCCTTGCCTTGCGCGGCCTTCGGGCCTTCTGTCTTGCCTTGCCTTGCGCGGCCTTCGGGCCTTCTGTCTTGCCTTGCCTTGCGCGGCCTTCGGGCCTTCTGTCTTGCCTTGCCTTGCGTGGCCTCCGGGACTTCTGTCTTGCCTTGCCTTGCGCGGCCTTCGGGCCTTCTACCTTCTCTTGTCTAGCCTAGTCTTGGTGGCCTTCGGGCCTTCGGTCTTGCCTTGCCTTGCCTTGCCTTGCGCGGCCTTCGGGCCTTCTACCTTGTCTTGTCTTGCCTTGCCCTGCGCGGCCTTCGGGCCTTCTACCTTGTGCTGTGTATGGTCTTCGGACCTTCTGCCCTGCCCTGCTTTGCTTACTGTGCATGCGGTCCTACGGGCCCTCTGCTCTATTGTCTGTGTGTGTGTGTGGCCTACGGGCCTTCTGACCTGCCTTGCCCCGCTTACAGGTGTGTGGCCTACGGGCCTTCTGTGTGTGTGTGGCCTACGGGCCTTCTGGCCTGCCTTGCCCCGCTTACGGTGTGTGGCCTACGGGCCTTCTGACCTGCCTTGCCCCGCTTACGGTGTCTGGCCTACGGGCCGTCTGTGTGTGTGTGGCCTACGGGCCTTCTGACCTGCCTTGCTCTGCCGCCTGCCCTGACCCAGCCTAGACCCAGACACTGCTTCTTGCTGTCTGCCCTGACCCAGCCACGGTTTCCAGCCATCCCTGTCTCTCTCCACCTGGAGCCACCCCTTTGGGTGGTGTTCACTACCCCTGAACTCAGCCCAAGCGTAACAGTATGCCGAAGCCATAAATTTCCAGGGGAAGAGATAGCTCTGTGTGCTAAACCGGTGAGTCAACCTTTTTTTTCCCTATTACAAGATGCCTCCTTCAAAGTTTTATACCTGCAATTCCTGTCAGACCTTGAATTACCTAAGCTATCAGAACTGTCTAGCCTGTCAACTTGCTGGTCAGGAACACTGGTTGTGCAGTAACTGCAATAAGAGAAATGTCTCTGTTTATCAAGAGTGTTTAAACTGTTCTACTCACCAGCCAGGATGGTGGAAATGTTCCTGTCTTCCGTGCCTTTTGCCTCCAGGCGAACCCTGCCCCCGCTGCAAAGCTAACGGGCCATCTGTTTCTCCCAAAAGCTCAGCTAGTTCTTCTACCGGGCGTTCAGCTTCTGGCCCAGTTAGCAACATTATTTCATGTAGCAGTTTGTGGATTAAGCATTCTAGCACTTCATCTCTGGACACTTTTGAAAAAACTTGCTACCAGGAAACAAGTATTAATTCTGAAAATCTTAGAACTCACCGGGTTAAGAAGCCTTCTATAACTTCCACGCTAGAGCCTCAGAAACGAAAGCTGAGAGAAGTAATTAACTCTAGCAGGGCTCTGCTTCCCACAGCTGCACTTAAGACACTAACGAGCACCTTCCCTAGACGTCCTAGAACTGCCTGTGCCCTCTCTAAGCAGCTCCTCCAGAAACAAAAGCAGGAGCTTCTGGCTCAAAGTATCAAGCCCATGGCAGTACAATCTTTGTCCTCCCTGCGCCTTAATTCTAACCTTGTTGCTCTGCCTTCCAACTCTGCTGCATCTCCCCGCAAGGGGTCCAAGCCTGTTTCATCACCCCGAGAGGGGTCCAAGTCTGTTTCATCACCCCGAGAGGGGCCTGAACCTGTTTCATCACCCCAAGAGGGATCCAAGCCTGCTGTCTCACCCCAAGAGGGGGCCGAGCCTGCTTCATCACCCCGCGAGGGGTCCAAGCCTGTTTCATCACCCCGAGAGGGGCCTGAACCTGTTTCATCGCCCCAAGAGGGATCCAAGCCTGCTGTCTCACCCCAAGAGGGGGCCGAGCCTGCTTCATCGCCCCGAGAAGGCGCCGAGCCTGCTTCATCGCCCCGAGAAGGCGCCGAGCCTGCTTCATCGCCCCGAGAAGGCGCCGAGCTGCTTCATCGCCCCGAGAGGGGTCCGAACCTGCTACAACGCCCGGAGAGGTGTTCGAGCCTGCTTCATCGCCCCGAGAAGGCGCCGAGCCTGCTTCATCGCCCCGAGAAGGCGCCGAGCCTGCTTCATCGCCCCGAGAAGGCGCCGAGCCTGCTTCATCGCCCCGAGAGGGGTCCGAACCTGCTACAACGCCCGGAGAGGTGTTCGAGCCTGCTTCATCGCCTCGAGTGGAGTCCAAGCCCGCTGCTTCACCCCCGGAGGGGCTCGAATCGGTCCTGCTGCTGGCCCCGGAAGGATCTGAACCGGCCCTACTGACAGACTGTGTCTCTCAGCCGTCTGAAACTGCTGAACCGGTTTTGCTGCTGACCCTGGAGGGGTCCGAACCGGTTTTGCTGCTGCCCCTGGAGGGGTCTGAACCGGTCCTGCTTCTGCCCCCGGAGGGGCTCGAACTGGCCTTGCTGCCGTCCTCGGAGGGGTCCGAACCGGTTTTGCTGCTGCCCCTGGAGGGGTCTGAACCGGTCCTGCTTCGCCCCCGGAGGGGGCTCGAACCGGCCCTGCTGCCGTCCCCGGAGGGGTCCGAACCGGTCCTACTGACAGACTTTCTGACTCAGCCATCCGAGCCTACTGAACTGGCCCTGTTGCAGTCCCCGGAGGGGTCCAAACCGGCCCTGTTGCAGTCCCCGGAGGGGTCCGAACCGGCCCTGCCAACAGACTTTGTTATTCAACCATCTGAGCCTGCTGTACAGATCCAGCTGCCGACTCGGGAGGACTCTGTGCCGGCCCTGATGCCGACCCTGGAAGGGTCCGGACCGTCCCTGCTGTCGTCACAGGAGGGGTTAGCACCTGCCTTGTCGTCTCAAGAGGGGTTATGGACTATTTCACTGCCCCAGGTGGGGTTTGTGTTCCCCTTGTCACCCCAGAAGGGGTTATGGACTGTTCTGTTGCCTCAGGAAGGAATGGAACCTGCCACCTTGCCCCAGAAGAGGTCTAACTCTGCCGCCTTGTCCCAGGAGGGGTTATGGATGATTTTGCTGCCCCAGGTTGGGGTTGTGTCTGCCTTATCACCCCAGGAGGGGTTAGGGACTGCCTTGCTGCCTCAGAAAGGAGTTGAACCTGCCGCATCGCCCCCGGAGGGGTCTGACTTTATTATTGAGTACCCCCTGCAAAAATGGGACCCTGGAGGAGGGGGAGGCCTTGAGGGGGGGGGTACTGTTACGGCTGTGGCTGCTGTGCAACCGCCTCACCACCAGGGGCCGCTCTAGAGCTGGCTTTCCTGACAGGCCCAGTCCATCTCCTCTGTCCACTCTATGCTCTGGGTGTGCCCTTATAACCCTGCCTGACAGTTGCCTCGGTGCTTCGGCATCGAGCTCACCTGGGCTCCCTGCTCTAGCCTGCCTTGCGTGGCCTTCGGGCCTTCTACCTTGTCTTGCCTTGCCCTGCCTTTGGGCCCTCTGTCTTGCCTTGCGTGGCCTTTGGGCCTTCTGTCTTGCCTTGCCTTGCGTGGCCTTTGGGCCTTCTGTCTTGCCTTGCCTTGTGTGGCCTTTGGGCCTTCTGCTTGCCTTGCCTTGCGTGGCCTTTGGGCCTTCTGTCTTGCCTTGCCTTGCGTGGCCTTTGGGCCTTCTGTCTTGCCTTGCCTTGCCCTGCCTTCGGGCCTTCTGTCTTGCCTTGCCTTGCCCTGCCTTCGGGCCTTCTGTCTTGCCTTGCCTTGCCCTGCCTTCGGGCCTTCTGTCTTGCCTTGCCTTGCGTGGCCTTTGGGCCTTCTGTCTTGCCTTCACTTGCGCGGCCTCCGGGCCTTCTGTCTTGCCTTGCCTTGCGCGGCCTCCGGGCCTTCTGTCTTGCCTTGCCTTGCGCGGCCTCCGGGCCTTCTGTCTTGCCTTGCCTTGCGCGGCCTCCGGGCCTTCTGTCTTGCCTTGCCTTGCGCGGCCTTCGGGCCTTCTGTCTTGCCTTGCCTTGCGCGGCCTTCGGGCCTTCTGTCTTGCCTTGCCTTGCGTGGCCTCCGGGACTTCTGTCTTGCCTTGCCTTGCGCGGCCTTCGGGCCTTCTACCTTGTCTTGTCTAGCCTAGTCTTGGTGGCCTTCGGGCCTTCGGTCTTGCCTTGCCTTGCCTTGCCTTGCGCGGCCTTCGGGCCTTCTACCTTGTCTTGTCTTGCCTTGCCCTGCGCGGCCTTCGGGCCTTCTACCTTGTGCTGTGTATGGTCTTCGGACCTTCTGCCCTGCCCTGCTTTGCTTACTGTGCATGCGGTCCTACGGGCCCTCTGCTCTATTGTCTGTGTGTGTGTGTGGCCTACGGGCCTTCTGACCTGCCTTGCCCCGCTTACAGGTGTGTGGCTACGGGCCTTCTGTGTGTGTGTGGCCTACGGGCCTTCTGGCCTGCCTTGCCCCGCTTACGGTGTGTGGCCTACGGGCCTTCTGACCTGCCTTGCCCCGCTTACGGTGTCTGGCCTACGGGCCGTCTGTGTGTGTGTGGCCTACGGGCCTTCTGACCTGCCTTGCTCTGCCGCCTGCCCTGACCCAGCCTAGACCCAGACACTGCTTCTTGCTGTCTGCCCTGACCCAGCCACGGTTTCCAGCCATCCCTGTCTCTCTCCACCTGGAGCCACCCCTTTGGGTGGTGTTCACTACCCCTGAACTCAGCCCAAGCGTAACATTCTCAACCTCATATGCTCAAACCCCCAAAGTCCTGTGCATTAGCTGGAAGACAAATTGTACATTGTGCTGTCTATTAAACCTGTGCACCCCCAGGTCTGCAAGCTCATTTTCAAAAGGAAACTCTGCACAGATTTTCCCTTTGACAACTTCTTGCCTCATGTGGACCGCAGGTACAGTAAGACCCATTGAGTTTTAAGGTACAAACATCCCTCTGGGAAGTACAAAAAGGGAGGGTTAAAAATAAACTCCCTGAGCATATTTTGGTGTGAGTATCCAGGTGCTGACCTTTTTCTACGCACCGGAGGACAGAGGAGAGAGCAAATTTTGAAAGGGGCTTTCTTTGTGGCTAAATTCCTACTTACCCACAGAGAATACCTTTGAAAAATTCTCCCTTAGTATGTAAGTCCCTTTGACTCCAAAACTAAATGATTGCATGGGTACATCTTAATTCTATACACCAAAAAACGAAAGGGGTAGATTTTAAAAGCTTGGTGCGCTCATCAATTAGGGGCTGTACGCACGCACAAATCAGACTTGCCCGCCCACCTGTGTTTAAAAGCCGCCCAGATGCGCGCATTATCTCCTGCTGTGTATACATCTCAAAGGTTTTCAAAAAAAGGGCCAGGAGTAGGTGTGGTCTGGGCAGGACATGGGCATTTCAGGTCATGACCAAGAGATACGCGTGTAAATACTTACGCACCTGGGTGTGAGCCCAGATCCCCTGCTGTAAGTTTACTTCTGCTATGGAGGAGGTGAAAGTTTAATAAGAAAAAGGAAGAACCATTTCTCAGGGGTTTAAAAGGGTCTGGGGTAACTGGGGGAGTGCAGACTATCAAACCGGGAGGGGGGGGGAGGGGATTTGGAGGACCTACCTTTTAACTGGGTGAACCGATGGAAGAACTGGTGAAACTTGCAATGGCATGGACAGGCACCTCTTTTTAAATTCCAAGATTTATGAGGTTGAAGCGAGATTTATGTGCCCATATATGTGACCACTTAAAACTGGGCACACATGTGTGTGCAGTCGGGCTATTTTATAACATGCGCAAGTTATAAAGTAACCGTGTATCTGGGTGCGCACTGATGCACACGTGCCAAACTGCGCCGGTTTGAAAGTTACAGTCGTAAACTGTTAAATCTTTCTTTCTTAAGTATGCAGTCTCAATGGTATCTACTTTGTGATGAAGGTGTGATAAAAGTTATCTTAACTGTATAACACTTGTTTGAATATGAAATATTTCAGATCTACATGCCGCGCTGTTACAATGACCTCTTTTGTTTTTCCTATGCTTTTCTTCCATACTTTTACCTATCCTGTAACATAGCAAGCCCTCCGCCATTAATGCTATAAATTTGTAATTGTGACTAATTGCTAGGGAGGTGATGGACCATTTTGATAATGTTGTGAAAAAGTAGGAAAGGAGGAGTGAGAGCATTCACAGACCTAGCAGTAATTATCCACTAATTTGGCCTATTTGTGTGAGGGACAGCTCATTATAACCCTTAGGAAACCTTGGAATACAGAGAGAACGTAGGTAGGTGGTGAAGTTAAATAATTAGTGTTAGGCTTTTTTAAGAAGTAAAGAACAGGAAATGATTAGGAAAAAAAATGTGACCAATGACTTAATGAGTGCAACTAAATCCCAGTCTCTGTCGAGATGGCCTTCAGAACTATGATTTGGTTAGTTGTAAATATTTTTTTTATTGTATTGTACTGGTTAAAGTTTACACTTTAGAAAAGAATAGTTTGCCTGTTGTTTAAGCATTTAGTTTTTCTTTTTCCTTTTTCCTTACTGAGCAACATAGTTAACTCATTAGCTTTCATAGAAGTGTACAACTGTAGCAAGCTTAAAGATATCCTTGATAATGCAAAGAGGGATAATGAAGTGGTAAATGATGCACATTTTCTAAGCACAAATGTCTCGCTCCATTTTTGCAGGGTTTCAGATTCTTGCACCCCAGATAATCCCTCTACCTGTATCTTTGTGTGCTTCTGAGAAATTGAAATTAATGACCTATAATGTTCATTCTTTAATGACAGCAGCACAACAGAGTCTCAAGTAAGGACCATGCAACCTGCTCTGCATGCTTCACTGCAGGAATATCTGGAGATTTTTCCAGAAAATATTTCTCACCATGCATAGATAGGAACAGGGCCGGTGCAAGGGGATTAGGCACCCTAGGCACCTTCTGCCTTCTGCTTTCTTCCCCCTCCCCAGTCATGCCCAATCATCCCGGGTCACGCTGACAACCTCCCCCCCCCCCCCCCCCCTCCCTCCAGTCGTGGCCCCGAATCCCGACTCCTACCTCTTGGTTTTCTGAGCAGCAAGCAATGTGCAGCCTGCTGATCTTCCACTCCTCTTTGCCACCGCTGCTCATGGCCCACATGGCACGTGCCCCCTAATGGTCGCCACCCATGCATCCACCGTGCTTAGTACTGTCTCTATATAGAGTAAATCTTATAAATATATATATATATAAAGAATATTGAAAGTTTTGTACATGGATGCCATGCAACATTTTATAACTGTATTGTTGCCCAGGTCCCCAATATAGTTATTGGTCTTTTTTCCATTGTATTACATGGAACTCTTCTGCTTTCTTCTAGCCACATGTACAAACAATACTAGTAAAACCTCCAGCAACTCAAAAGTCCCAGGTGAGTAACTGTACCCTCAGTCCAATGATATCTGCACAGCAAAATAAGCCACCATTATATTTAAAAACACCAATCAGATCATTGCATGTATGCTGAATGCTAATAGTCTGAAGCAAATTACTAAAAATTTGATTGGTTACAACATATGCCAAACTATCTCCCTTAGGTTGAACATTATTCAGTCTAAAAATGCAAAACTGCTCCTGTACATTGAGAGCAGCCTCTCAATCGCCCCTTTGCTGAAATGTAGGCACTGCCCTATAACTGTATAACACAAATAAAAGATTTTATGTTGATAAAAGACACGATGCTGTAAAATCAGAGCTTGTTCCTTCCAAGTAGTCATGCAACTGTGATGCTCGCTAACAAGTACATTTTTAAAACCCGGTGCATGGAAATCGTAGGAGATATGCGCTTGGCTGGGACGAGTGCGCGCTGAGGGGTAGATTTTCAAAAAGCGCGATTTGGCGTACTTTTGTTGGCGCATCAGGCGCAAACAAAAGTACGCTGGATTTTAGTAGATACGTGCGTAGCCGCGCGTATCCGCTAAAATCCTGGATCGGCGCACGCAAGGCTACCGATTCCGTATAGCCGGCGCGCGCCGAGCCGCGCAGCCTACCTCCGTTCCCTCCGAGGCCGCTCCGAAATCAGAGCGGCCTCGAAGGGAACTTTCTTTTGCCCTCCCCTCACCTTCCCCTCCCTTCCCCTACCTAACCCACCCCCCCGGCCCTGTCTAAACCCCCCCTTACCTTTGTCGGGGGATTTACGCCTCCCGGAGGGAGACATAAATCCCCGCGAGTTCCGGGGCTCTGCATGCGCCGGTAGGCCTATGTAAAATAGGCGCACCGGCACGCAGGGCCCTGCTCGCGTAAATCCGGGCGGATTTACGCGAGCAGGGCTCTTAAAATCCGCCCCATAGCTCCCGGTATGCACAGAAGAGCCAAGGTTTTGAAAAGAGGAGGAGTTTGGGTGGGTGGGGTGGGGCTGTCCCGGTGAATCACGCACCATCAGCCATCCGGTGTGAGGAACTTACTTCATCTCTTGAGATGAAGTAAGTTCCAAAACAAAAAAGATTAGCTGAGTTAGGGTAGGTAGGAGGTTATGGAAGTTCCCTCCCAGTCCACTCCTTTAAAGGCCCGATTGAATCGTCGCGTGTGTATTTCAAAATCCCCCCCTGCACATGCGAGTGAGCACCCGCACAAACATGTGCTTGTCGATACAAAATCGGATGCACTTGTGCACGCGGGTATCAGATTTTATTACATGTGCGCTGCGATGTGTGCATGTTATAAAACTGGCATGTCCATATGCGCGCACCAGGAACCATGTGCACATGGACGTGTGTGCACGGCTTTAAAAATGTACCCTTAAGTGTTTAGTACATATTTAATAACATAGAAGACAAAAGAAGACAAACAATGTGCATTGTGTTTAAATGTAATCCAAGGTCCAGAAGACAGAATGATCTACTCTGCATCTTGTAGCATTTGATGGCATGAATCACATTCATCATACACACAATGCCGATATTATCTACTTCTGAAGAATTTTTGATTATTGATAACTCAGCTTTAACATAAGATCTCTAATGTTGTGACCTTTGAAAAAATATGAGGTAAATTCCAAAACACTTTAAGGTGAGTTTTAAAAGAGATGTGCATGCTAAAAGGTGTAGATGAGCATGCATCTAACTACAAGCCTTTTTCCAACCAATTTTATAAACCAGACATATGCACACAAGTACCAATGTGCGAATATCTCTTATCAAGCAAAAAAATGGCAGAATGGGGGTAAGGCATGGGCATTTTAGAGTAGGGTTAAGAGATATGCACATATGTAGTGCAGTGAATGCAGTGTGCGTCCGGTTCATTTCAGTGCAAATTTACTTCTGTTATTGATCAGGAACTATTTTTGCCCACATATGAAGTGCTTGTGGGGTCTGGGTTAAACTTTAGGGAGTATAGGCTAAAGAACCAGTGGTGTCTTAAAGACCTAGATATAGACTGGGCAAATTGATGGACAAACTGGTCATTTCCTTCACGTGCACAAGTTTTTAAATTTACTTACTTCTGCATGCAAATGCTGAGTATTCCCAGTTGTTCGCATCCATGTTTAATATTAAGAGCACACAAATACGTGCAAGGCTTATAATTTTATGTTATACTGTGCCCCTCTCAGTAGGAGATTCTCTTTAAAAGTGATCTACAAATGACTATAAATAAAAAAAATAATTTATAAATAATATTTGCAAGCATAATATAAGATTTCAGCATATGCTACCGCATCCCCAAATACACACATATATGGGAGCACATGTGCTCATTTTAAAGTTACTTTCCCTATGTGTTGCTATGATATGTCAGTGCTTGCATATTAATGTTGCCACTACTGCTGACTTATCAGTGAAATGTAATATAAACTAATTTTTTCTTACTCTATCAGTTGATTTTTATTAAAGTAAATAATCATACTCTGAATACCTTTCTCTATAATAGTCTGCCTTAACTGCTCCTGCTGGATAACCTTATGCAGAATCCTCTCTGGTCTGAACCTGGTCTTGGTATTCTAAAAAAACCTGGCTCACCAGTAATTCCATCTTCAATTATTATGTTCCATAGGCTTGCAATAAAGAGATATTAATACCTATCATACACTTTTGACACCATGATATCGAAAAAAGGAAGCTGATGTTCATGCAATTCTAACATAAATTTTAGATGATTATCACGAGTGTTAATCCAGTGATGAAACTATTTGAGATCATCTATAAAAGGTGTCCAAAGAAAAAAGATGCCATCTATATCTATGCCACATGTATCAGGGTTGCCATCCAGCTCTGGATTTTCAGAACAGGTTGATCCGGTCTTGGATTTACTCTCCTGCATGCAGGTTCTTATAGTCTTGATTTTATGAGGGAATGCAATAGGTAAATCAGAATAAGTTCCAGTATGCAGTATGGTAAAACCAGGACCGGATCAATCTGCCCTACAAATCTGGAGCCAGTTGTCAACCCTAACATGGATCTCTGAGTAAACCATGTGGATCCTTATATATGTACTCTTCCTCAAACTGTACCGCAAGTAAACTGGCCAAACCCAGAGTCATGACTGAACCCATGGCAATCCTGTGAATTTTCTAGTAAATCACTTCCTGTTACCTTCCCTAAAAAAAACTTGGAGTTCTTGTGAGAAGATATTGCCATACCTGCAGTTACTTGCTGGAGTTTCTGTCTGACTTTGATGCCTTCCATGGATTAATTTGCCAAGGAATCTCTACTTGACCACTAGCTTTCAGAGCTATCAATATATGAAGTCTCACTTATGTGTCTTGTTTTCTATATCAATGGTTTCCTTCCATAAGCGTCAATGATTGTATGTCAATCGATTTGTGCCTTGTACCATTCTTCTATACCTTACAGATACATTGTAAACATTTCATTTAGATTAAATTTGGCACTCTTTATCATTTGTGCTATGCAATAAAAGATGAATATTGAGGTTATATGTTCTTTTTTGGGGCATCCAGGCAGGTAGGGGGGTCTCAATAATATTAGACATCTTCCTCAACCCCATATGCCAGGTAAAGAATAGGGTCTTCATTAGACAATACTTGGCATAATAACAGGCCATGACATTCCCCAAAACAAACTTACTAACTGATAAGTTGAAAATGATATCTTTCATGATCATGAAGTCATCCGAGGAAAAAGATAGAAGATAAGCATCCACTATATGAATGAAGACGATCCAATAAAACCATTCTGGCTTTTGGTTTTTCTAGTTTCTTTCATCTTTAACATACTTGTTGAATATTCAGATACTTACAAGAATACGCCACAATAATCTCTCTTTAGACCTGAATTCTACTCACTGTAGATTTACTGTTATCAGTAGTAGGGTAGGCATGTACCATTTCTAGATCTAGCTTAATGTCAAATAGAATATGATGCCTTATGTAGTGAAATATACAGCAGGCCAAACCTCCTTGAGACTAAGGATGTGAATCGTTTTTTGACGATTTAAAATATTGTCCGATATATTTTAAATCGTCAAAAATCGTTAGAAGCGCGATACAATAGGAATTCCCCCGATTTATTGTCAAAAATCGTAAATCGGGGGAAGGGGGAGGGGAAGGGGGAGGGCGGAAAAACCGGCACACTAAAACAACCCTAAAACCCACCCCGACCCTTTAAAATAAATCCCCCCCCTCCCAAACCCCGCCAAAATGCCTTAAATTACCTGGGGTCCAGAGCGGGGGTCCCGGTGTGATCTTTTACTCTCGGGCCTGCGGTGCGTTGTAGAAATGGCGCCGGCGCTACCTTTGCCCTGTCATATGACAGGTCAAAGGTAGCGCCGGCGCCATTTTGTTTTTTGTCCCCCGATGTCAGGAGCGTAGGAGATCACTCCCGGACCCCCGCTGGACCCCCAGGGACTTTTGGCCAGCTTGGGGGGGCCTCCTGACCCCCCAAGACTTGCCAAAAGTCCAGCGGGGGTCCGGGAGCGACCTCCTGCAGTTGAATTGTTTTGCCGTACAAAATGGCACCGGCCATATGGCGTATGGCCGGCGCCATTTTGTACGGCAAAACGACGTTAGGAGCATAGGAGATCGCTCCCGGATGCCCGCTGGACCCCCAGGGACTTTTGGCCAGCTTGGGGGGGCCTCCTGACCCCCACAAGACTTGCCAAAAGTCCAGCGGGGGTCCGGGAGCGACCTCCTGCACTCAAATCGTGTTGCCGTACGGCTGGCGCCATTTTGCGCAAAATGGCGCCGGCCGTACGGCAAAACGATTTGAGTGCAGGAGGTCGCTCCCGGACCCCCGCTGGACTTTTGGCAAGTCTTGTGGGGGTCAGGAGGCCCCCCAAGCTGGCCAAAAGTCCCTGGGGGTCCAGCGGGCATCCAGGAGCGATCTCCTATGCTCCTGATGTCGGGGGACAAAAAACAAAATGGCGCCGGCGCCATTTCTACAACGCAGCGCAGGCCCGAGAGTAAAAGATCACACCGGGACCCCCGCTCTGGACCCCAGGTAATTTAAGGCATTTTGGGGGGGTTCGGGAGGGTGGGGGATTTATTTTAAAGGGTAGTGGTGGGTTTTAGGGATGTTTTAGTGTGCCGGTTTTCCCGCCCTCCCCCGATTTACACGATATTTACAAAAAGAAAACCGCGACGATCCGATTCCCTCCCCCCCCGCCCCAGCCGAAATTGATCGTTAAGACGATCGATCACACGATTCACATCTCTACTTGAGACTAAATCATCTATGAGTTTGCAGTGTGGTTGCTTTGCATTTGTGCATCACAGACAGGTTCATATTCAGCTGATAGCAAACTCAGGGCCTGATTTACAAAGGCTTTTCTCCTATTCTATGTCTATGGGAAAAAAGCTTAGTAAATGAGGCCTTTAGGACTAGATTTATGAATCTGCTGTAAATATTGCATGTGATAGGAAAAGGGGTGTTTTTTATGGTAATAGCCTATTTATCACAATGTGTGTTATTTATTTTATTTATTTATTTAACAGCTTTTAAATACCGACGAACATTGGGAACATCTCATCAGTTTACAAGGAACACAATTAGCAACAGGCTTTACAGGGAACACATAACTGCAGAGGAGTATAATCTTAGTAGAGTGACAAATTAGTAAACAATAGAGCTAAATGCAATGTGAGAGGTCAGGGAAGAGGGTGGGGGCTTATTTTATCTTACTGCTTCACATAGGGGGTCATTTATCAATGCTTATCGCACGCAATACTGCCGTATCGTGTGCGATAAGCCTCTATCACATGCGTAAAAGGGCATTTTCGCATGTGATAGCATGCAAATTAGGGGGAGGGGAGGAGTCGGCGGTGTCCTTGCTGCCAGAGATAATGTTACTAACATTATCGTCGGCAGTAGCGACCTAAATAGCGCCACCTTTCACGGTGGTGCTATTCGGTGTGAAAGCCGGCAGCCTGTGAACCGCTATGGTGCAAATGCTGCGTGCTTTCACAGACCTGCCCCCCCTTCACCTCTCTGCCCCCCGTTTTCGTAGAATTCATCATTCTACGAAGAATGATGAATCCTGGCCATAGGTATTACCACAAATTGTGTTAACTTTTCATACTTTGTGGTAATAACTACATAATTGCTTTTTCCTACATGCAAAGTGCTCATATGAGAGAAGGAAAGAGAAAGAGAGAGAGAGAGAGAGAGAGAGAGAGTGAGAATGAATATCTACCAGACCCTTGTAGTAGTAAGCTATTTATTTCTCAATAGGAGGCCCACGTAGTAACTTGAGGTGAGGTTTAGGTAGAAGTGAAGGGGTTAGGGTCCACTTTTACATGCAGAGTGAGATGTACGAACAGAACAGTATTCTCTTGTGAAGATTTGATGTCCTTTGGAGTGAGGAAACTCACACAACAATGAGATTTGTACAATGTTCTCTCATCCTAGCTTGATCGACTCTCTACCTGGGTTAACATCTCACTCTCTCTCTCTCTCTCTCTCTCTTTCTCTCTCTCACTCTCCCATGTCTCAGGCCCTTCCCCAGCCTAAAAATGCCCAAAACAGAATTTGTGAAAAAATTGCATTATGGGCATAACGCATGAAATTGCACAGCTTAATGAATTTCAAAAAGGGATAATTATTTTTGTGTTAAAACTCTGCAATATTGTGTATTATGACTTCGCAAAGCCAGCCCACTTTTGCAGAAATCATGCCCTGACTCTTCCCCAATCCCTTCCCTTTTTAAAAATTTGCATCGCACCATGTGTTATGATGATTATTGCATGCATTAAGGCATTTTTCACATGCTAAAATGCCTTAACGCATGTGAAAACACCATAATGTGAGTTGATAAATGATCCTGTTAGCCAGATAAGTGGATAACTTTAGGACTACTCTCTGGCATAACAAGAGTTAGCTAGCTAAATTATCCAGCTAACTCTGAATATCAGAGTTAACTTAACTCTAAGCAGACACTTAACTCTAAGCAGAAACATGCCAAGTATGCCTCCAAGTTATTTGGATAAGTTTTATCCTGCTATTTACTTGGACAACTCAGAAATAGTCAGCCCATGGGAATTTTCAAATCCCATTATTTGTCTGGTGACGTTGAAACTTAGCTGGACAAAGGCATTGAATATTGATCTCTTGTAATGTTCAAGTAATAAGTTTTACATGATCAGCAAGGGGGTCATTTTGTAAAGCTTATCGCGTGCGATAAGCCGCTATCGCACGCGAAAAGTCCCTTTTCGCATGTGATAGCTTGCTAGACGCAGAGTCGGGGTGGTGAGGGGAGGAGTTGGGGCATATCTGAATGCACTCTTAGAATGCTTGATGAGCATTGGTGGGTGAAAGACAGCTGGGAATTGAGTAGTGGTGGGAGCTGGAGATGGAGTATCATTAGGGTAAGGATGAGAAGTAGGGTAGAGAGAATGGAGCCTCTCTCTCTAACCATCTCCTCCTCTCTGACCTTGTAATCTTGATCCTTCAACTCCAGCCTCCTCAAAAATCCCTCAGTGGTCCTCATTCCACCCTACAATGGTCCTAAAGCCCTCAAGTTTCAACCCTGTTGGTTCTTTCGCTCTTCTTAACCCCAGAAAATTACCCTCTTCAGCAACTTTCCTCTTCTCTCTCCTTGGACAGTAAGGCATAGTATTCCTCTTTAAGCCAGTTTCAGCTGACTCTTTTCTGCCTTTGGGATGAGAGTACAGTGGAGTGCATTGCCCGCTTATTTCATACTCCTTGGCTGATAGTCGGGGGGCCTGAAATTCAAAAGGGTGGCATACTCTTTGCTTGCTCAGTGATGAAAAAAAGGGATTAGTTCTGCATGCTCTCCTCACTCTCTTTTTCTCTTTCATTTTCCTACCACACTCCTCTCTTTCCTTTTCCTACCACACTCCTCCTCACATTACTTGATATTTCCTCAGCTTTTGATGCTATAAGCCACAACATACTAATTGAAAGACTCATAGATATTGGCATCACCGGAACCCCCCTACTGTGGTTCAAATCCTACCTACAAAACAGACAGTACAAAGTAAAAATAGGCAATAATGAATCCAAGGCCGTTGATCTACCCAGAGATGTGCCACAAGGGTCTTCCCTATCCTCAACCCTTTTTAATATATACCTAGTTACTCTCTGCCAACTACTATCCAAGCTGTGTCTTCCACACTTCATTTACGTGGACAACGTTCAAATTCTCATCCCCTTCGCAGACACCATACCCAAAGCCATCAAAACTTGGGAAAATGCCCTCACAGCTATCAACGACCTTCTCACAAACCTCAAACTGGCCATCAATGCAACCAAGACCGAACTCATGTTGATTTCACCTCAATACATCACTAACAACATCCACCCTCTGTTGCGACCGTCGATGCCCGATGTCTCCACTACGCCCACCTTACCTCTTTGGCGACTCCCTCTTTGCCTGTTGGAAGTTTGGCTGCAGTGGGATATATGATTGACAAAGGTCAATCATATATCCTTGCCCTTCTGGATATCTCTGCAGCCTTTGACACGGTCCATCACACCCTACTAATTGAGCGACTAAGAAAAATTGGTATAACTGATGCCGCTCTCTCCTGGTTCAAATCATACCTTTCCAACAGGCAATACCAAGTAAAAAGCGGACCTTGCCAATCGAAACCTGTCAATCTATTACAAGGTGTCCCCCAAGGCTCCGCCCTCTCCTCCACCATGTTCAATATATACCTCTTACCCCTCTGCCAACTGCTTTCAAGTCTCAGCCTCCCACATTTCATATATGACGACGATGTTCAAATCCTGATTCCTGTAACCGATACCATACCCATGGCCCTAAAAACTTGGGAAACCGCCCTTGCAGCCATCAGCACCCTGCTCGCAAATAATTATTTAGCTCTCAATGCCTCCAAAACGGAGCTCCTCTTCATCTCACCCCCCGACAGCAACCAATACTCCACCCTCCACACACCTCTTCCCCCCTCCACATTCACTCAACAAGTGCAAAGCCTTGGTGTCGTCCTTGATAACCACCACAACTTGAAAAAATTCATTAACTCAACTTTGAAAGAGGGTTTCTTCAAACTCCACACACTCAAAAAACTGAAACCCCTGCTTCACATCAATGACTTCTGCACAGTCCTGCAAGCCACCATTCTTGCCAAGCTCGACTACTGTAATGCCATTCTCCTCGGCCTCCCAAAAACCGCCCTACGGCCCTTACAGATGCTCCAAATCTCAGCAGCGCGCATTCTCACTAATGCCCACCGAGAGGATCACATCACCCCCGTCCTCAAGCACCTACATTGGCTGCCAATCAACTCCAGGATCATTTACAAAGCACTCACCCTCATCCACAAAACCACTCACAATCGCGACATGCCCTGGTTCCAAGATCACCTCCGAATCCGCGTTCACAACAGACCTACCAGAGCGCAACACCTTGCCACAATGCATACTCCCTCTCCTAAGTTGTCCAAACTTAAATCCACCAGGGCACGTGCTCTCTCCCTAGCCGGACCCGCCCTCTGGAACAAAATGCCTCCAACCCTTCGCTTAGAATCTTGTCATAAAAGATTCAAACAGAACCTCAAGACCTTGCTCTTCAAACAGGCCTTCACCTAACCCCCCCTCATAATTTCATTGTTTCCTCTTTGCTCCTTTGAAACTCTGTCGAATTATCCAGTATACCCCAGCTAGTTCACCCCTCCTCTCCCCTTCCCCCTTTTATTCCCAGCCACCTTTTATGCCAGGTGTTCTCCTGTGCACTTTGCCTCCCTCTCCCGGCTTAAACCCTACCTATATCACCAGTCACTATCACACAATGTTACCCACTTTTAACTCTCCTGTCACAATTTTATTCTCTGTAAAACTTAAACTGTTAATAACCTAATTATTCATGACTGCCTTATACCAACGCTTAATTTGTAACTAGTTCTCTGTATTGCCTATTGTTTTACTTGCTCATGTTTATCATGGTTACCTTTATTAACGTTCATCTTGTAACTCGTTCTATGTAAAGCTTGTTGCTATGTTCAGTTATCTGTGAACCGGGATGATGTTCCCAATGTATCCCAGTATATAAAAACACTTAAATAAAAATAAAATAAATAAATCATGCCTTTCTCCTCTGACATCCCCGGACTGGCCAGACGCTGCACTCCACCATGTTTCCCAGCAGCCTAAGGGCGCGCGCGCGGTGCGGCCCCAACTCAAATACCAGCAGTGGCGCGAACCTCAGGGACCTCCCCCTGAGGTGACGTCATCCTCACCGGATATTTAAGGTCTCTGAAATCGCTAATGAATCGAGTTAGCAAGGGCTTTCCTACAGGTATCGGCGGATGGGATTCGCTCTCCGCATACATTGCTACTCTGCCTCCTTGGACTTACCAGGGGTACCCGCTCCTCGGGGGACTCACTTTCTCCTTTGCTTTTCAGATTGCAGTCTGGAACCGGTACTCGCTCTTCAAGTGCCCACGTTCCCTGACTTGCTACTGAATACCACTTCTGCCAGGAAGTCATCACTGCCTACAACACCAGTGAGTTACCATCTCTCTCTCAGAGTGTTCCCTGGAACCAGGTTCTTGTTCCTCGAGGGCCTACTTCATTCCAGCTCCTGGGCTGCTTCTAAGAGACTATAGTGTGAGTGTTACCATCAAGGTTCTTTTCCTGAACTCTGCATACCCTGCCTACTCACTATATTCAGTTTCTCTACAGCTCAGTTATCCAGGATCGCTGATCCAGTATCTGAGGGACTACAGCCCAGCCAGGCACTTCCAGCTCACTACTGCCACCTCTGGTGGTTCCATATACTGTTTAATAAAAGAGCTAGTGTGTGTCTGTCTCCATATTCTGAGCCTGACCGGTGGTCCCTCTCGGGATCTTCCCCCAGAGGCGTGGTCATCTGCCACCGGCCCAAGGATCCACCCACAACTACCACGAACACTAACACCCTCCCCACACACCTCACACCCCATTATCCTTTACACAACATGCAAGAGACCTAGGAGTTACATTGGATGAACAAATTAACCTCAAAAAATTTATCAGCAACACCATTAAATAATGCTACTTCAAACTCCACACATTAAAAAAATTAAAACCCATCCTTCACCTCAACGACTTCCGGACAGTTCTACAGTCCACCATTTTCTCAAAAATCAACTACTGCAACACCCTATTCTTAGGCCTTCCCAAAAACACGACATACCCCCTACAAATATTAAAAAATGTCACCGCATGGATCCTCACCAGCACACATAAAAAAGAACACATCACCCCAATTCTTAAGGATCTACACTGGCTACTAGTAACATACCGAATACAATATAAGGCCCTAACCTTAATACACAAATCCCTACATAATCAAAATATGCAATGGTTCAACGACTCGCTGAAATTTCACACCTTCACAAGACCCACCAGAACACAATACCAAGCTAATCTATGCATACCAAATACCAAAGCGACACACTATAATACCACGAAACAATGCACACTCTCTCTTGTGGGACCAACACTTTGGAATTCCATGCCAACAGACATGAGGCAAGAACTCTGCCCTAAGAAATTCAAGAAAAAACTTAAAACATGGCTATTCAAACAAACCTTCAACTAATACTTCCACACACCATCATTTCCTCACATTAAAATTCATCTCCTCACATTTCCCTACCCCCCTCGCCTCCCCCACACCTCCAATATTGTCTTCTTATAAACATCATTGTTATCCTCCCCTAATGTTATAAATGCTTTTTTCATAATTGTAAATACTATTTTCACAATTGTAAATACTATCTTCACAACATTTAAAACTCTCTTAATCTTAATCCATTAACATAGTTACCCAAGCCTATTGTTACAAATACTATTCTTATACCTTCAACTTCTATTTTAGCCATGTCAAATTAATTTAATATCCATGTTATCTAAGCCTACTGTTACAAACATTTTATTTTATTTGTGTTCCATGTAAAGCTATGTTTCACTGATTTAATGTTCCATGTAAACCGATATGATGTTCCCAACGAATGTCGGTATATTTAAAAAAAAAAAAAGCTATTCCATTCCTTCCCCTCATTCACTCTTCCCCTGCTCCCTCTAATTGCCTTACTCACAAACTGCTCCCTCACACTGATCATCTCACTCACAACACATAGTCCCTCCAATCTCCTCACAGACTACATCACCTTTGATCCTCTTACTCATTCTTCCCCCCCCCCATACATTCTTCTCCAGTCTACTCATTATTTTGTCTTCCCACATCCCCTCACTCACTTCTGACTACTCCCTCTGCTCCCCTTACTCATTCTCTTGCTCCACCATATCTCCTCATTCACTCCCTTGGAATTTCACTCCCCCTCCACACACACACACACTAACCACTTGTGTGGTCACCAGCATCAGAGGCATTGAGGCCTGGATGTCAGCATAAACAAGAAGCCAGCTCATCCTGTGGTGGCAGAAGCACTGGGGTTGATGGGAATTCATCTTGCATCTCTGACCTTGGCTGTTCTCTCTCACATCCTCTTCAGCTCTTCTGATAAATCACACAAAAAAATCAAAGTTGTGCTGCTGCCTTAGCCTCAGGATAAACAGCTTTAACACACTCTGTTTTACTCTGCTTCCTCCAAGGACTGAGTAGAGGCATAAATGTTCTATGCTGCCACTGGCTCTATGCTCTGCTTTCATGGGGGAGCCAGAATCAATTTAAAGTGCTGGCTATGCTCTTTTTACTTGGTTCCCAGAAAAAAAGGTGGCAGAATGCCATTATGGGTCATACCCAGGGCCAGAAATTAAGCCCTGCGTAATGGGTATGTAATACCTGGGTGGGACGGATCCTTTCCTTGGCATGCAGGGGCACATAGAAAAGTAGAGTTGCTCCCTTTCTGTACCACTGCTCCAAGTTTCTAACTCCTTCTCTCTACTGGACAGCTTCAATCTGAGTCCAAGAGTTCCAATATGTGGGGACGAACAATAGCTCTTGCACCCTGCTTCTTTGCAATTAAACTTTGTCTTTGTCCTTTCTTCACAGCACTGCCAATTTACACTGTCTTTGCATCCAATAAACATTCAGGAGAAGAATGGTGGGTTCCAACTTCTTTACTGATTGATCAGAAGATTGAACAATATGTACACTTCTCTCATTTGATTGAACAACAGCAATAAATAATAAGACAGCAGATAGAATAAACATGTGATTCTACTTCTAGTAAAGTCTCTACTTCTAGTGGAAGCTCTATATTTACACAGAATTACTCCTTGCATCCAATTCCTTACTTTCTTCAGTTGTACAGATTAAAGTTAATTTAATCTTCTTTAACTTCCCAATTTATTTCCTTCTTACTCTTCCACCTGGATGTGGTAAGAATTTACAATACTGTCCCAATATTTACTCAGAACTTACTCCCAGATTTAATACTTTTCCCAGAAATTATCTTTGAATACTTTTAACTCCTTATGCAGTACCTGAATGTTACTTTGCTCTCCCTTGTATTTTCCTGAATTCTTTCCACTCCTTAGGCAGCGCCTGATGAGCACTTACATCTTTAAGTAACCTTTCCCCAATAGCAACAACGTTCTTATTACCATTATGTTATATCTTTTTTGTTTTTCCTGTCATTGTACTTTACTGGGATCCCTTGCTTCAGATGGACCTTGTAACTCCTCTGTATCTTTCTGGTTGAAAGACTTCTTTCTTCAAAGTAGACTGTTATACTGATGCCCAAGTAACATGGGTTTTCAGCTCCAAGTGGAAAAAATATTAGCTGAATCCAAAGGGGAAAAAGTAAACAAGAAGTAGGAAGGATGGAATAAGACTTTGGTGCCTCCAACATAAGAGATGGCTCAAAACAATATTCTTCCTCTGCAGCAAGTCACTGTCACTGTGTATGCTCGTTAGGAGGCTTAGCACACAACAGGTATTCCTTGCTCCAAATCTAGCCTAGTATACAGGGATTCCCCAATCCATTACAACCAAGGTGATTGGCTCTCACAGGGAAATCTTAAAATCTGATTTAAAAAAAGTTCAAAATAAGTTTAAAGGCAGGTAGATGAGTCAACAGGAGGCTGACCTGGAAATGGGAGCTTCCTTTCTTCTTTCCCATAATTTAGAAGGAAACATTAGAAGACAAGAGACAGAGAGCTCCTACTCCAACAAAATGAAAACTAAAATCCATGAGAATAGAAGGTGCTTTGGGATGATAAACAGCTGGCACACACCATTAGAATGTCCTCACATGGGGGATCAAAACCAAAACCTCTCTCACTTATTGCTACACCGAACCTCCCCAGCTTAATAGTATACTCCTTTAGTAAGGGGAAACCAGATAAAGGAGTTGGATTAGCACAAGTTTCAAACTTGTGCTAATCCAAGTTTGAAACTTTCAAACTTGAGCTAATTCAATCTCATTTTTTGTCTGTTCTTTGATCTGCAATATCTGCTTCAAGAAATCTCCTGGAACAACGGGAGATTAGGGCCTGGATTGCAAAGATAAATGGTGCTTCTCTGCTCTGTCTGCTTCAGACTCACCCTCTCCTCTGCCCAGCAGGCTGTCTGAAGGAGAGAGGCTGAAGAGGATACCCCTGCTGCTCTGCCTCTTAAACCTAAAAAGAAGTGCAGAAACTGCATTCTGGGCCATTTCTCCACAAATTAAGCCCTGCTACTATGTCCCTGAAGTCTCTATTATATACAGTACTTCTCTGTCTGCCTCAGCTCCTCCAGGAATGCCAGTATAACCTCCACTTATCAGACTTTCCAACAAGCTCACACCTACTGTCTTTCATAAACTGGTAGAAAATCATGCATGTGGCATTTGCTGCAAAAGACTGGAAGGCCACCATCTCAATGTTGGCCTGCTGTCTGCATTCTTGTTGTAAAATATATTTCTATTGTCCTCTTAATGATAATAAAAGTCTATAAATAAAAAATATAATGAGGTGGAAGGAAGAGAAAATAAACATTAAAAATTAACTTAGCTTACTTTTTTAAACCAAAACAAATACAGAATATCAATTTAATGAACAACCTCCCTTTTCCACCGAGCTATAAGTCATGTCCTACATGACCTGTTCCAGGTATTGTAAAATAGGCAGCTAATCTGTTTGGATGAAATAATAGCTAGTTCTTTATTTCTGAAATCTTCTTTCATATAGCTTTTTGTATTGCAGCCTTTTGGGGATATATACCCAACAATAACCGCAATCCCCTACAAGGTAGAGAGAGAACAACTTGAACATGCCCAGTAATAACATTTCTAAGGAACACTTTTAACTGGCTACCACTAGGTGGCAGCAATAGCAAATATTACAGTTAAAACATATCCCAGGCCTGTCTGTCCACAGCGGACCAGAAGTACAACAGAATTCTCCCCAATTTATTTCAGGAAAGAGCTTAGATAACCTGGCCCACTATTCTTCAAAGTCAACTTGTCCACATTAAATTGCATCTGCCATTTAGAAGCCCAGCCTCCTAGTCTCACAAAGTCCTTTTGCAATTCTTCACAATCCGCTGTTTTAATGACTCAAAACAATTTTGTGTCATATGCAAATTTGGTCATCTTACTTGTTATTCCTTTTTCCAGATCATTCTTGAATGTGTTAAATAGCACAGGTCCCATTTCAGACCCTGGGGCATTCTACTAGCAACCTTTCTTAATTTGGAAAACTGACCATTTATTTTATTTCTTATCCTCTGTTTCCTATCTTTTATCAGTTACAATATATAATAGGACACTGCCTCCAATCCTATGACCTCTCAACTTCTTGAGGAGTCTCTCATGAGGGATTCTATGAAATATCTTCTGAAAATCCAAAGACACTAGATCAACCAGCTCACCTTTGTTTTCATATTTAATTACACCCTCAGAAAAATTTACTAAATTGGTAATGTAAAACTTTTCTTTGCAAAGCCCATGTTGACTCTTCCCCATTAAACCATGTCTATTTATGTGGTCAGTAATCTTGATTTTAAAAATAACTTCAATCATTTTGCCCAGCATTGATGTCAGATTCACTGGTCTATAGTTTCCAGAATAATGCCTTGATTCCTTTTAAAAATGTGGTTGCCAAATTGACCACACTGCAGTCTTCTGTTTTAAATGTTAGGCTGCAAATCACCAGAATCAGGTTTGCTATTTCATTTTTTATTTCCTTGAGAACACTGTGATGAGTACTATCTGGTCCCGGTGATTTGTTATTCTTTTTAGATGAGTACTACCATCTGGTCCTGGTGCTTTGTTATTCTTTGTCAATCTAAGTTATTACATCCTCCAATTTCACAATGCTTCCATCTAGACATTCAGAGTCATCATTATCAAAAAATAATCTAGTGTGGGTAGAATAGCCCATGAATTATGGATCATTAAGGAACCATGGTACTACAATGAGAAGACTTTTTAATACGATGGAATATAATTCTAAACAAATGAAGCTTGGACTCAATGGCCTCGATTATTAAAACAGCTCAACATTAAGCTGAGATATTGGAAAGTGAGATTATTGATCTTTTGACTGGCCTACAGTCAATTTTGTCCTTGGATCTTAATTTATCTCAGTATCAAACATTGCAGAACAATCTGGGATCTTTTAAGATTTGTAAAAACTTAAGTGGAATAAAATTCAAAGAGATTAGTTATACTGTCAGTGAGGGTCTATTTATTTGTGGATGAATCCAGCTAATAATAGAGCACCACACCAGAAAGTGACCTGGAACTCTTCAGGTGGTGATGAAATACCCCACTGAGATATCACGGTTATAATATCTTTGTCTTGTTTTTTTTTTTCAAGGCAAAAGATTAGGGCATTAGATCTTTCAACTGCAGGACTCTGAGAGATTTGGATTCAAGGAATTTCAGAGAACAATAACATACCTGACAACTTGATCGCAATCCAAGCTCAATTCATGGTATTGAATCTTTCCTCTATGTCTTTGATGCCAATAAAATGTGCCATGTGGCCAAAAGTTTATCCTTTGGGTCTACTCCCTGACTAAACACTTTTGCCTTAAAGGTTAGTTTATATCTTTTTATTTGAATGTTAAAGATCAAGCAATTTTTTTGTAAACAATATAGGCATTTTTACTTATAATTCAGTGTTAAGTAGTCCTTCTGCCTAGGTGCTGCTGGGGTCAGACATTACTGTGACAAAAACTTTCCACATGCTAGTGTCTCAAGATATTTGACGTTCATCACTTAAACCTCACAAAATATTTTATAATTTCACCAATGAGCAATTTCAAGCACTTAAGATTTATAGACTTCTCCACATGTTAATATAAAACCTTCAGATGAGAGGGATTAATTTATTGTTATGGATCAAGATCTGTATGTTAATGAAGTCAATTGTCAGCTGGCTAACCGGGACTATTATTTCCTTCAAGAGGGTCCTATACTCTTTTGCAAGATAAATCGATGTTGTGGAGGTGAGGAGGGGAAAGCTGGCTAATTGCTTCTATTTGCCTTTGAATACTTTGGGGGTTACATGCTGGCCCCAACAGCAAATTAACATCTATAGCTGATTTCCTGCTCTGCTTGCTGAGACGTCACTTGGAGGCGGGACCCAGAAGCAGCTACAAAAACTGAACTATCTGCTAGTGTTCTCTGAGGTGAGGAGGGGAGAGCTGGCTAATTGCCTTTATTTGCCTTTGAATACTTCGGGGGGCTACATGCTGGCCCCATAGCAAATTAACATCTACAGCTGATTTCCTGCTCTGCTTGCTGAGACGTCACTTGGAGGCGGGATCCAGAAGCAGAAAAAAAACTGAACTATCTGCCAGTGTTCTCCGAGGTGAGGAGGGGAGAGCTGGCTACTTGCTTTTATTTGCCTTTGAATACTTCAGGGGTTACAGTCTGGCCCCAACAGCAAATTAACATCTACAGCTGATTTTCTAAGGTAGGAATTATCTATACTTTTCTCTCCTCAAAGACCTCCAAAGTGAAATCCTCTTTTTAATTATACATTGTTCCATTCAAGTTTTTTGTTTTCATGTTAAAAATGTTGTTTTTCCTTGCCTAGTCATGCCACACACCAAAAGGAAGGCAAAATTAAGGCCTCCTAGTGATGTGAATATGGTAGAAATTGGACAGAAAACTGTACTTGAATGGTTAGACCCTCAGAATTCCCCGCAAGGGCAGGCCGCTGTGAGAGAGGTATTAGAACAGAATGCCTCTCTCCTGGCCATTGAGACATCATTGAGCCCAGGGGCACCGGCTCCTCCATCACCACCTGGAAGAGAGAGATGTACTCTCTTGTTAAGTCCAAGTGGTTTGCATGAGGGAACCTCAAACCCTTTGGATCTTCAAGGAAATTTAGACCAATCCTATAAGAACTTGGAACCTGTGGAACAAAGAATGCAAGAAGCACTACAATTGAGCATGATGGAAGGCTCCCTCGATATACCTAAAGAGACCAGTACACCAAGATTGATTAACCCCACTGATGGGAAACAAGATAATATTGATGTAATAATTAAAATGGAAAATTTGCCAATGAAACCTGCAAATATAACTTTGGAAAGTATATGGAATTATATGGTGAAATTAGATCTTTCAATAAATAAGTTAACTGAAGCTGTGATGAAAACATCCAACTCATCAGTTAAAAATACTGCTGAGCTGGAAAAGCAAAATTTTGATATAGTTGAAATAGAAAAACGGGTTTTGCAAATTGAGAAAATTCAGAGCCACCAGATAAATGTAGAAGGGGAAACTAATAAAAGATTAGAAAATATAGAAAATATAGTAAGATCTTTAAATTTAAGAGTTAATAATTTTCCAATTATAAGCAAAATGGACCCCATGGAATTGTTTAGGAATTATACATTACAAATCTTGAAAATTCCTGAAAAATGTCTCCCAGTGATAGTTAAAGCCTTCTATTTGGGGAGTAAGAAAAGTGAGATTGATTTAGATTGAATACTAAAGAATGGTAAAGGAATAGAAACAAGTAGTAATTCCATAGATATATGTTTTATTACAAAAATCACAAGATGATTTGGAAATAAAGACAAGAGGGAAAAATCATCATTAAAATTCACGACTCTATCTCCAAGTCACTAAAACTCTGGAAGAAATGTCTCACGTCCATCAAGACCCTACTTACGAATCTCCATCTCACCCTAAACACCTCTAAAACCGAACTGATGTTCATCTCTCAGCACCAAATCCCCAAACCCTCTCTTGCAAGCAACCCAGCATATAGCTCCATCTCCTCTCAGCTCTTCGTATGAGACCTCGGAGTCCTGATTGACGAGCAATTAAACCTGAAAAAATATATCAACTCTATCCTCAAGGAAGTTTTCTATAAGCTTAATGTCCTTAAAAAACTAAAACCTTTACTCCATATCCATGATTTCCACACCATCATTCAAGCCACCCTCACATCCAAGATGGACTACTGCAATTCCCTACACCTTGGCTTCCCCTACGCCACCATAAAACCGCTTCAAATGCTCCAGAATGCAATCACGAGAATTATCACTAATGCCCGTAAATATGACCACATTACCCCTAGCCCCAAGGACCTGCATTGGCTCCCAATCCCCTCGCGTAACCTCTACAAAACCCTTACTATTATTCATAACTCCATCTACAGACACAACTCAAACTGGCTTGATGAGCCGTTCCAGCTCACACTCTCAGACCGCCCCACCAGAGTAACCAAATTAGGAACTCTCCATATTCCATCCCTCAAGAAGGCACACCTCACCTCCACGAGGGACCAAGCCCTCTCCATTGCCGGTCCTACCCGCTGGAACTCACTACCCACAAATCTCCGACTTGAGCCTTGCACCATCAAATTCAAAAGTAAATTAAAGACCTGGCTTTTCAAACAGGCTTACCCAGATTAGATCCCTTGTGTCTTAACCCCCTGATGCATCAATACGCCACTTTAACCTAGCCATTAAATTATGTTTCTTTGTTTAACATGTTATAGTTATAGTTCTGATCTCTTGTTTGCCATCCCCTGGCTAACTTTCTCTTTGTTCCTGTAGTCCCTTCCCCTGTCCCTGTTTGATGTATTATCTACCTCAGTTCGGATGTAAACCGGTATGATGTAACCACTAATACCGGTATAAAAAAGAATTAAATAAATAAATAACATTTACACTGGCCACTCCTCTAACAGCCTTGACCCATAAAGGCCAAAACACATGAAACTGGCTGCCTGATGCCATTGCCGCCTTCCATCATTTGAAGTAAGCCTTCCAGAAGAGGTCCTGTCTACACCACCCAGATCTGACTTGTCCATATCTAGTCAAAGTTGATGCCTCTGCCATTGGGGCTGGGGCCAACCTAAGCCAACGTACTGCCTCTGATACAGTAATTCCCTGTTCCTTTTACTCCAATAAATTCTCAACTACAGAGCAAAATTATAGCATCGGGGACCATAAATTGTTTGCCATAAAGTTGGCTCTTGATGAGTGGTGCCCGTTGTTAGAGGGCGCACAACATAAATTTACGATGTTCACTGATCATAAAAATCTGGAACATTTGAGTCAAGCATAACGTCTCAATGCTCGCCAAGCTTGATGGGCCTTGTTTTTCTCTAGATTTGATTTTGAACTCCGCTATCGCCCAGCCGACAAGAATCTCTGGGCAAACGCCCTATCACAGTCCTTTGAGCCTGAAGATGTTTCAGATGTACTAGCCGATATTATCAACCCAGTTTGTATCTCTTTGTCTGCCACCTATCCAGTTCCTACTGGAAAAATGGTAGTGCCCCGACGACTCCAAGAAAAAGTCCTCCGCTGGTCACATGATTCCAAATTTGCTGGTCACCCAGGATGAGCACGAACCATAGCACTACTCCAGTGGTTCCTCTGGTGACCTACCTTGGCCTCCGATGTGAAAGCATATGTCGAATACTTTAATGTTTGTGCGCAGCAAAAACCGACGGTCAGGTGACCTTGGGGTCTTCTACAACCACTTCCAGCACCCGAACAACCGTAGACTCACCTGTCTACGGATCTCATTGTGGATCTGCCACCTTCTAAGGTCACACCATAATATGGGTCACCATAGACCGTTTCATAAAATGGCCCATTTCGTACCTCTACCGGGCCTACCATCCACTCCAGAGTTAGCGTGATTATTTTTCCACCATATTTTCAGATTGCATGGTTTACCCACAGATATTGTTTCAGATCGAGGTCCTCAATTCATCGCCAGGTATTGGCACTCTCTCTGCCAAAAATTCGGTATTAACATCAGCCTTACAATTGCCTATCATCCCCAGGCCAATGGGCAAGCCGAACGGATGAACCGCTTTTTGAAGGCTTTCCTGCCGCTTATATCAATGACCAACAAGATAACTGGTCAGACCTCTTATCCTGGGCAGAGTTTTCATACAACTCTCACATCGCCACGGCTACTGGAACATCCCCATTTTCAATCGTCTATGGGAAACAACCATGACCACCATTACCCATATCTCTATCCGTGCCATCCTCTGCAGCACAGGCTACTGCGGATGCCTTTAAAACACTATGGGAACAGACAAATCTTCGCCTGCATCAGGCCGCCTCCCAGGCCAAGAGAACTGCTGACAGTCGATGCCGCTCGGCTCCTGAATTCCTTCCTGGCCAGAAAGTCTGGTTAAATATCAGATACATCCAACTGCGGATTCCGTTGCAGAGATTTGCTCCTAGATTCATCAGGCCTCTCCCTGTTACCTGACGCATCGGACCTGTTACATACCAGCTTTTGCTGCCTCCTACACTGGGAATACATAATACATTTCATGTATGGCTTGAATTACAAAAAATAACATCTTATTGATATAACTGAAGTCATATCATTAATAGATTGTCTCATTAAACAACTATATAATATCATTCCAAAAACATAATCAAAGTCATATCATGGCTGGACTGTCTCATTAAGCAAATAATGAAGTTTTGAAAAAAAAAATTAATTCACATAGCACGCTTTGATAAAAAGAAAAAAATATGAGGTCAGTGGTGGATAGTTTATAATTACAAAATCTTAAGCCTACCAACTGTTGGTAGCTAAAGTATATTATATGAAACTGTATTTTTATACATGTAATTATTTAATTTTCACTCAGAAATATGAAATAGCACGGATGAGAGGTAAACGCAATTCAATTGACCTAAATTTAATAAAGTAAATGTAGGAGGTGATAGTGTCACATACACTTTGGATATCACCAATTTGCCAATGGCATCCAACTCTGCATCAATACAAGATCTGACCAAGTTGCAACCATCACAGATCTTAATGACTGTACTTCATCAGTAGCCCAATGGCTTAACAACTACAAACTCAAAACAAACTCCTCCAAATCCAAAGTTCTTTGGCTAGGCTGACAAGGACATCCCTTACTATCCTACTCTCCATATAAGGAACCCTTCTATAACCTAAGGATTCAGTGCATAATTTGGGGGTACAACTAGACCATAAACATACAATGGAAACCCACATTCCTTTATGATTCTGTCCCAGATTTGCCAACTGTGCACTTACTTTGATAAACACAAACTTGTTACACTAATGCACTTGCTGATCACTAACTACATAGATTACTGTAACTCTGTATTTAGCAGTATCCCACAATATACCTCTAACATCTTCAACCACTACAGACACAGCTGCTAGACCTCAGGTAACGGCTAAATCAATGGCTCATATAAGACAATCTTGCATCAATTACATTGATTATAGGTAAAAAGTAAAATAAACTTCAAAATGCTATGCTTTATTTTTCAGTGTGTGAACAAACAGATCCTAATTATCTCTTGCAGCTTCTGCTTTTCAAGGCTCCCACAAGGGAGTTCTGATTCTCCCAAATGGCTCTCCTATCTACCCCTCTTATTGCACCGGAGGTAGACCCTTAGGTCGAGGTGGGGTTGATGCTACCCATTGGAGGGATCCTATGGGTCCACACCATTGGCAGGCGGAGTGGGCTGAAAGACGGAGGTCAGCTGTCGCTTCACCAATACCAGCCCTCGTTTCCCGCGGCTTGAGCCTTTGGGTACCAGGGCCAGCTGGACTTAGGTGGGCCTCCGTATGTCATCGACGATGAAAGGACAGTGAGATCAGCCCAGAGGCAACAACAGTGTAATTGATAAGTCTGTACTGGATGAGGTGGAGTCCCGGAGACCCGGGCACCAATAAACCAAAGTGAGACAGGGGGCACTCGAGCAAGAATAAGCCGAAGCCTGAATAGGCCAAGTCCAGGAAGTAGACTGAAGAGTCATTGTAAAGCAAGCTGGAATCAGGGCCGACGGCAATCAAGAAGCGGTGGCAAGACAAGGCTGAGATCTGGATGAAAAGAGAGTCGGTAGCGTAGTCAGACAATGCAGAGGTCTGGGCTTGGAGAGAGTCAATGGCATAGTAAGGCAATGCAGAGGTCCGGGCTTAGAGAGAGTCAATGGCTTAGTCAGGCAATGCAGAGGTCTGGGCTTGGAGAGAGTCAATGGCATAGTCAGGCAATGCAGAGGTCCAGGCTTGGAGAGAGTCAATGGCGTAGTCAGGCAATGCAGACTGAGGTGTGGGCTTGGAGAGAGACAATGGTGTAGTCAGACAATGCAGAGGTTTGGGCTTGGAGAGAGTTAATGGCGTAGTCAGGCAATGCAGAGGTCATGTCCGAGAAAGCAATCCGATGAAAGGTTAGGAATCAGGAACACAGGAACAAAGGAGAATAGGAACAGGAACTTGCAAGGATCAGGAACCAGAAATGCAGTAGAATCATCAGGAGGCAACGAGTACATGACTAGCGTGGAGACTTGTTGCAAAGGCAATCATTGGAAGCCGAGTGCGGCCTTCAGTACCGGGGATCCGGCGACATCATCATCCGGGGCAACGGCCAAGTTCCCACCGCGGACTCTTCATAAGAATCAGTGATGCACGTGCGCGTACCTAGAGAGGAGTGCGGTGCTGGATGGCAGCATCTCTCCACAGGCCACATGGAGAGGCCTGACGCGGAGCATAGGAATCTATAGCTGAAGCTGAGGCACCGGGGGTGGCTTGTGGATGGAGCCAGTGGCCCACCGATGCCAGGGATGGGGAATCAGGTACTGGATTCGCCAGAAAGAGGTGAGGGACTGGGCCATGGGTCTGCCGCGGCCGACACATGTAACAATACCCCCGCATGACGCCCCCCCCCCCTTGGAGGTCTGGATTTGCCCGGATGGGCACGATGAAATTGAAGGAGGAGGTTTTTATTCAGGATGTTACGAGCTGGTTCCCATGAGTTCTCTTCGGGGCTGTAACCCTCCCAGGAAAGGAGGTATTCCCACCGGTGGCCCTACAGAGAACATCAAGGACTTCATGAACCTTGTAAGTAGTGTCGGTCTCCGCAACCAGTGGAGATGGTTTGGTAGATTATCGTGAAGGCCAAGATAGGACCACTGGCTTCAGAAGTGATATGTGGAAAGTATTATTGATTCCTAATGTTGGTGGCAAACGAAGCTGGTATGTAATTGGTCCAACAAGACGAATGATTGGAAAAGGTCCAATGTACCTTGGTGGAAACATTTAGGAAGGTATCTTAAGACGAATATACCGTGTGCTTAACCAGACTTTCTGGCCAGGAAACCAGGAACCGCTGTAGCATCGCTAGGGTTCGCGCTCACCCTGGGTGACAGGTGAACTTAGAGTCATGTGCCAACCGGAGGACTCTTTCACGGAGGTGACGGGGCAGAACGGTCTTCCCAGTCAGAAATGGTTGAGTCGCAGACAAACAAATACAAGCTGGGTCAATAATGTGACCGGGTTCTTCAGGAGTATCTTTTGGTTTGAAGGAACATGACTGGGCATCTGCCCGAAGATTTTTTCCAGCTGAGGGATAGTGAAGTTTGAAGTTGAACCTAGAAAAAAACAGGGCCCATCGAGCTTGATGGGCATTGTGGCACTGGGCACAGTTCAAGTGTTCCAGATTCTTGTGATCTGTAAATATGGTGAATTTATGTTGAGCGCCCTCTAGCCACGGGCGCCATTCTTCTAGAACTAATTTAATAACAAGCAATTTGCGATCTCCAATGCTCTAGATTTGTTCCACAGAAGAGAATTTGCGTGAGTAGAATGATCCAGAAGTTGAATGTTGGCTCAAGACCTCTCCAGCCCTGATAGCAGAGGCATCCACCTCGACCTGGAAGAGCCAGTTTGGGTCTGGATGGTGGAGACAAGGTTCAGCTAGGAAGGCCATCTTTAAAAATGGCGTGGGCCATCCAGTGCTCCTACCATGTGACAGGGGCCGGCCAATGGCACGGATACCCTGTCACATGGTAAGGGCAAACGGGCCATTGGCGCCATTTTTATTAGTGGCAGCTGACGGCCCGAGAGTGGGAGATCGCTCTCGGGACCACCACTGGACCATCAGGAAATTTAAAACATTTTTTGGGGGGTCGGGAGGGTGGGTGAAGCTAAGGGAGCTGTTTTGAAGTATCAGGGTGGGTTTTTTGTTTATCGGCTCAGGCGCAGCCGATAAAAAAAAATCCGATCGGGCCGCACGTAAAATAATTCACGATGTGAATTGGAACTGGAATCGGAACCAATTCCGGTTCTGATTCACATCTCTAGGAAGTGTCCTACAGGTCCCCACTGTTGGCAGGCGGAGTGGGCTGAAGGGTGGAGGTCGGCTGGTGCTTCACTAATACCAGCCCTCGTTCCCCGGGGGTTGAGCCTTTGGGTGCCGGGGCCAACTGGAAGATGGGCCTTCATAAGTCATCGTCAATGGAAGAACAGTGAGGTCAGCCCAGAGGCAGCAAAAGTGTAATGGAGAAGTCTGTACTGGACGAGGCGGAGTCCCGGAGACCCAGGCACCAATAGAACCAAAGTCAGACAAGGGGCACACGAGCAAGAACAGGCCGAAGCCTGAATAGGCCAAGTCCAGGACGTAGACTGAAGAGGCATCGTTGAGCAAGCTGGAATCAGGGAAGGTGGCAATCAAGAAGCGGTGGCAAGACAAAGCTGAAGTCTGGATGAGGAGAGAGTAGGTAGCGTAGTCAGACAGAGTCAATGGCATAGTCAGGAAATGCAGAGGTCCGGGCTTGGAGAGAGTCAATGCCGTAGTCAGGCAATGCAGAGGTCTGGGCTTGGAGAGAGTCAATGGCATAATCAGGCAATGCAGAGGTCCGGGCTTGGAAAGAGTCAATGGCGTAGTCAGGCAATGCAGAGGTCCGGGCTTGGAGAGAGACAATGGTGTAGTCAGGCATTGCAGAGATCTGTGCTTGGAGAGAGTCAATGGCATAGTCAGGCATTGCATAGGTCATGTCCGAGAAAGCAATCTGATGAAAAGTTAGGAATCAGGAATGCAAGAACGAAAGAGAACAGGAACAGGAACTTGCAAGGATCAGGAACCAGGAATGCAGGAGAATCTCTAGGAGGCAGGGATCCAAGATGGCTGACAGGACCAGACATGAGTAACTTGGGTTCTGAGGGAAAAGATAGTTTGAAAGGAAAATGCCGCACACCGCAAGAAAAAGGATAGCAAAGGAAAGAGAAAACTTGGGAGCAGTTTCTGAGGGTCGAATACAGGGCCCGATGCACACGTTATACGGGAGCTGAAACCGGATGATGGCTCGCAGTGGGGAGAGCAGCTGGAAGAGGTAACCGCCTCCCCACAGGAACTCCAGATGACCTTATCCCCGGTTAATCGAATGCCCCCGGGAAATCCCGTAGCCTTGCAAGAGGTGAACGGGAGCAGTCTGTTCCGGAGGAGTGAGAGTGAAGCTGCCGGAGGTTCATCAGAGGGTGATAAAGGCAGAGTAGAGAACCAATTGACACCACACCCAGGTGAAGAGACCGGCCTGGGAGACGCTGTATGGCACAGTCTCCAACAGAAAGGAAAGTACTTTTACATTTGCCTAAAAAGAAGGAATTAATAAAACCTGAAGTGTTCTCTCTAGAAAAGATTTGGGAGGCTGTGCAAACAGTTAATGACAATCTTTTCAATCAGATAAATCCTTTGGCCTCCTTGATTAACAACACCAGGGCAAGGGTGGAAAAGGTAGAAGAAGATCTGAGAATTACAAATGGATAAATACACAAAAGTTGAGACGGAAATGAAAGAGATGAAAAACCTTCAGTGTAATATTATTAAAGAGAATACTATATTGCTGAATCATATGGAAAATATGGAAAACCAAATAAAAGGGAGAAATTTGCATTTAATTAATTTCCCTAAAGACCCAATGGTGACTCCACACGACATGTGGAGACAATATATTTTACAAATCTTGAAGATTCCGGAAGCGGCGATCCCCCCCAACATCCAGGGTGTACTATATACCTTCTTTTAGGAGAAAAGATCAAGAGGGGAAAAAAGATTTTCAAGTGTTATCCCCAGTGACACCAGCAATATTAGAAACCCCAGGATTGAACATAACGAATTTAATAGAAACTACCCAAAGGGAGCAAGTGAAGCCTTCTACATTGATAGTGACGTTTCTTCTCAAATCCGATAGAAACTGGGTTCTAAGATCATATTTCCACAATAGAGCAGAAGTGTTTTTGGAATTAAATGTTGGGATATTCCCAGATCTGGCGAGAAGTACCCAGCTTAGAAGGCAACAGTTTTTTAAATTAAGGACTCAGATTCAAAAGTTGGGAGCTAGGTATATTCTTAAATATCCTTGCAAATGTGGCATTAAATATAGGAATATTTCATATATGTTCTTTCAACCTGAATAGTTAGAGAATTTCTTTAAAAAAGTACTCCCTTGAGATAATAACATCTTCTCCAATGTTGGAAGGTTAAGAGTACTAAGAGTATATAGCTGGATTATTTGTAATTATAACTACTCCTGTATAAGATCCTGTCTTTTCTTTAATACTTAATGATTTGTATTCCTAAAGTTGTGTAAGGAATCTCCCCCTAGTGATGAGGAATTTATAAGCAGAATTGTATGGGAGGAAATTGTTATTGTGTTTAAAAATGCTTATTATATACTGCTTTCTACACAAGATTGTTTTCTTGATGTGTTAATCGAAAATGCATAAATAAAAAAAAAAAAAGAATCACAAGGAGGCAATGAGTACACAACCAGCGTGGCGACCTGTTGCAAAGGCAATCATTGGAAGCCGAGCCCGACTCTGATGATGTCATCACATTGCTCCCTTTTTCCCTCTCCACCCCAACCCTTAAACCTACCCTACCTACCTTATTTTTTTGGGTTTCAAAACTTACCTGCTCCTTTGAGCAGAAGTAAGTTGCACGCACCGTGAGTTAGGGGCATAGGGAAGTTCCCTCCCAGTCCACTCCCTTTTCCCCTTTCTAACCCGACCCCTAAACCCACCCTACCTACTCTATTTGTTTTGTTTCAAAACTTACCTGCTCCTTTGAGCTGAAGTAAGTTGCACTTATCCAGCTTGGTAGCGTTGAATATCAGCCTCTTAATGCCATACAGGTACATTTTTAAAGTGGACTGGGAGGTAACCGGGCAAAGGTCCGATCACGTTGCCGTGTGTGAGTTAAAATATTCACCCCTGTGCGTGTGAGTGGGCAGTCATGCGCACACCGATACAAAATTTGGCGCACGTGTGCATGGTATCGGATTTTATAACATGCATGTGGCAATGTGAGCCTGTTATAAAATTGGCGCATCCATGTGCACATGACGGGAACCGCGCAAACATAGATGCCCGCATGGGCTTTTAAAAATGTACACCTTAGGCTTTTGATGTCATTGTGTTGTCTGCCTTACCTATCACAGAATGTCTTGGGTTATTCACACCAATGTGCTCACTGCCTTACCCTTGCTTTGTGCCTTGGGGTTTTGATGTCATTGTGCTCTTTGTCTTGTCCCTTGCACTATGTCTTGGGGGGTTTATGCCATTAAGCTGACAGCCTCACTATCCATTCCATCCTCTGTGTTTCTTAGGCTACTGTGCTTACTGCCTTAACCCTCATTCTAATCCTTGGGGGTTTTGAGCATTGTGCTCCCCACCATATCCCTCTCTCAATTTGTGGGGGTGTTGATGCTACTATGTGGTTTTTTTTTTTCCTAGCAAAAGTGACTGTCTGCTGTGTCTATGTGAATCTAGTCCACGCTACTTGGTATATTGTAACACTAAACACCCTTAAATCTAAACACCCTTAACAAGTCTTGGATTGTTCATATTTTGGGGAGGATATTTATGCCGTTGCACTCCTCACTGACTTAGCATGATTTGGGGTGTTGATGCCACTGTTAGTGCTGCTTTGCTCCTCTTTTAGTGTATTGGAATGTTCCTGCCACTCTTGGTGCTCCTTTGCTCCTTGAGGTGTTGATGCTTCTAATTGGCCTACTTTGCCCTGACACGGTGCCCTAGGCTATTAATGCCACTTCTAGTGCCACTATGCCCCACTCTTGGAGTAGTAGAGTGTTCTTCAATCTGATGCTGATGTCTGCCTTTAAATTTCACTAAACTTGAATTAAAAAAATCGCAATTTTGATCCCAAGGTAGAATGTATTGCTTCTAACACTGAGTTTACTGGTAAATGAATGAATGACATGAATAAATAAATAAAACAATGTTCGTTTAAAATAAATAATGGAAGCAAACAATCCAAACTGAAATTTTCTGTGCATATGCTTACAAAAAATATTCCTTTCAAACCAAATTCGCAGATACTCAAGGTTCACAGAAATGACTGAGATACTCCTGTACTAACTATTGGGTGTAGGTCTCTTTACTTTCCAAATTACCAAGCAAAAACTTTGACCCACTACTGATAAAAGAGTGGAGAAACTAAAAAGACAAGCTAATTATCCTTCTCCTTCCAAAACCCTAACCAGAAATCCACACTGAAACTAGGAGTCACCTGCAAATATGCAGGCAGAAATCAACCATTGCAGCAGCCTGCAGTTGGGTTGTGGCAAGATGGTATTTTCCTCTAATCTACACTGCTCAGTTCTAACCACTAGGCCAAAAACTCTCACATAGAGGTAGATGTTAAATAAGTACGCCAGATTTTATAAGATATGCGCGTAGCCGTCCCCCTACCTTCCTCTCCCTTCCCCTCCCTTCCCCTATCTAACCCACCCCCTAGCCCTACCTAAATCCCCCCCTACCTTTGTTGTGCAAGTTACGCCTGCTTAAAGCAGGCGTAGCTTGCGCGCGCCGCCTCGGCATCCCCCGGCACAGGCTGTAGTGCCGGGGGACTCGGGACCACCCTCCCGGCCTGCCCCCGAACCATCACCATGCCCCTGGACCCACCCCAGACTGCCCCCTGACCCCGGACATGCCCCCGGACACACACCCTTCCGCCCCTTTTACGAAACCCCGGGACATACATGCGTCCCGGGGCTTTGCGTGC